>NC_091461.1:67706267-68009921 GCF_027789765.1 Dendropsophus ebraccatus | reverse complement strand
ACCATCAAAATCTTGGCCACAGGTTGATACTTTAACTGCTCTATACAATAAAGTAGATTACATGTAAACTGTTGACCATTTTATGCATTTTGAATAGAACTGTGCATGCACATTGAATAAAAATAATCTGCAATGAGTAGTTTACCAGTAATAACATCGTAGCAGGAAAATCAGAGATCAGAAAAGAAACATCCAGCGTGGTCACAAACTGCAAAGCCTTGGGGTTATTGTAAGATAATGTTCATGCTGTGTTATTGAATACCGTTTAAATGAGCATTAATCCCCCATAATCAGCTTTGACTGCAATTTCAAAGTCTTGATGTAGTAGATGTAGAACTGCCAAGCAGTCTCTGTATCAGCCCACCACTATGTGCCAGCAAATACCCATAATAAATACGATTGTGTCCACAATGTCACAGATCCATTGAAGCTCTGGGACCAGACAAGAAACAATACTATTGCTAATTAGTAAAAACCATTAAACTTTCATTTTTTAAGTTTCAAAATACAGTGTTATGCAGTGATTAAGCCTACTGGCTGTCACTCAAAGGGGATAGGCGTAAGAGAGGAATGGAGGTGGGGAATAAGAGGAGATGAGAAGGCTACCCTAGATACTTTCTATGCTAAGGGAACTCGAGCCTGTATTACATATTAACAAAAAGCCCTGTGTCAGGGCTGGAAAAGACTATAGTTATAAAAAAAAAAAAAGTGTACCTAGAATCCTGATAAGAAATATTATCTACCCATGGGCTTCTAATAAGTCATTTTTAAGGAATGTGCTACCATATGTGTTCATTAAAGTGACTCTGTACCCACAATCTGCCCCCCCCCCCAACCAAACCACTTGCACCTTCGGCTAGCTGCTTTTAATTCAAGATCTGTCCTGGGGTCCGTTTAGCAGGTGATGTAGTTATTGTCCTAAAAAACAACTTTTAAACTTGCAGCCCTGTGCCAAACGGCCGTGGCCTAGAGTATCTGTGCCCTAACTTTGCACCACCCCTCCTCCCCACCCTCTTCATCATTAGGAATGCCACTGGCAGGATATTTCCTATTCCTCGGCAGTGAAAACTACACAGGTGCCTTAACGATCCAGCCCACATGCAGTGTTCTTACAGCTGATGAATAGGAGAAAATCTGCCTGGAGCATTCCTAATGATGAGGAGGGCGGGGGGGGGGGGAGGGACAGAAAGGTTGTGCCAGCCTAATGCACAGAAACTCTAGGCCACGCCAGTTTGACACAGGGCTGCAAGTTTAAAAGTTGTTTTTTAGCACAATAACTGCATTTCCTAACTGCATAACCTTTCGAACGGACCCCAGGACAGCTCTTGGATAAAAAGCAGCTATCCGAAGGTACAGGCGGTTTGGGGGGGTTAGATTGTGGGTACAGAGTTGCTTTAAGTAAACAGGGAATTAGCCCACTGGTGCAAAGTTTATTACAGTAGCTGATGAAGAATGATGTCAGAATTGTAACACTAAACACTACATCTTATCATCTTTCTCACCACTACACCTGGCACATTTCTATAAGCGAGTGGGACTGAACTGCAATACCTGACACATCCTCCATACAAGGTATCACAGTTTCTGGAAAAAGCAGACACTTAATTCTTAATTGCAATACCTAACACATCCTCCATACAAGGTATCACAGTTTCTGGAGAAAGCAGACACTTAATTCTAGTCATGGGAAACATGTTTAAAGGACATCTTAATAAAAGCTTTGTGAAGCCTTTCCCTTCAAAGCACTGTTAAACTCCAGACTTAAATTCACTAACAATTTCTATAACCCTGATGGTTCTCACTACACTTGCCATTCATTCCATTCTTCTTATAGTACACTTTTAGGCCACGTTAACACAACATAAAACAACTGCCATTGTTGCAGATTGCAGCAACAGCTGTTGTTTATTGACCTCTGCCATCTGCATTGTTTTTCCAGCCGCACTTCCTATTGTGTTATATGTTTAAATGGAGCACAGGCACACCCGAATGTGCCCCTATTCCAATTTAGATAAAGTGATGTTCATCCGACCTGTATTGCATTACCAGCCAGGATGAACTTTACAGACAGTGGCCGTTCTGTGACACGGCCGTGTCACAGAATGGCCGGTGTCATGCATTATGTGAACCCAGGCTTTAGGGTACCTTTATACAGGCTGATTATCAGCAGGTAGGATCACTTACCACTGAAAGTCGGCCTGCTAAATAGGTCCAGCAATTTTTTGTGAGGCCTAGCTGCACAATTGATTGAGCTTTACAAAGGTTCTGGAAACAAAGCGCTGATGTCACTGATCCATGCCTGCTGGCAGTACTGTGTCAATTGTTCAGTGCTTGGTTTCCTTTACAGACACACAAAAACATTTTAATTCTGTTTTTAAAGTAAGTCTCCTCTGCCCCATAGTGTAATAAATGAAGTATAGCGCCTGCACATTAATGTAGAGCACTTTGTTTTTACGCCTATAAGTGGGTCATTTGAGGGACACTTTAATAGGGTATTCCCATCTTGCTAACTCT
Organism: Dendropsophus ebraccatus; assembly: GCF_027789765.1. Classification (NCBI taxonomy): domain Eukaryota; kingdom Metazoa; phylum Chordata; class Amphibia; order Anura; family Hylidae; genus Dendropsophus; species Dendropsophus ebraccatus. Next base: position 68,007,407 of record NC_091461.1, on the reverse strand, counting down.
CGCCCCCTCTAGCTTGTTGGCAGCTGTCTGGGCTGGCCAAAAAGCAGCAAACAGTCTAACTGTCTGTCTTATGCAATTTGCGTGACTATCATTGACATCAATAGGAGATATGTACAGTAAACAGCATAGCCATTGGCTGTGTTTTATATGTATGTGTTTTATTTTAAAAATACAGCGTAACTCCCTGTGCTACGTTTACATTTACAGAACTCCTATTAAACTTAATGGAAGTTACCTAGAAAGGGAATAACCCCTTTAAGAAATCTTAGTAGTAGATGGACTTTTCCATGAACATCACTTATCTATCCACATGATATCATGATAAATGTCTGCCATCAGTGGAATTCCCACCAGTCACAAATGCAGTGTTTCTTTGTCCACCATTTGAATGGAGTAGTATTTAGGCATTTGTGGTGTTCCTTCTTTATACTCTGGTATAGAGTAGGGGGATACTAGGGTACTCAGTGATCAGACACATCGCCTACTGTATTTTGTGGGTAGATAATAAGGGGTATTTATGGGAACCCCCCTTTAACATTGTTTTTGTTACATTTTGGTCCATTTGCCTTTTATGCAAATACTGAAAAAAATCCAATGGTAAAAAGTCAGGAATATAAAGGATCTGATAGTCACAAAGCAGTATATTTTCCTTGGAGTACATTTATGTGCTTGCCAATACCTTTAGTAGATGGGGCATTGATGGTAGTAAGTGTCATATCCTGACTGAGTCTCCTAGAAAGCGTTGGTTGCTGTAAGTGATTTCATCTGGAACTGATTCCCAGTTCAGCTGGAACCTGTGATTAAATAGAAATACAGAACACAAATTTACTGTCATTACCTGACACAACAACATAGATATTAAAGGCAATCTCCCATCAGAGCATAACAGTATTTAGACTCATCATATGGCAACTTGCAATGTGTATTTACTGACATTGCTTGGCAGAGAAGAATAGACATTATGATGACAAGATATTTCCATTAACAATAGAGGATACATCTAGTTCATTGCACTTCTATTAATTTTTCGGAACGGGAAAGATTAACCTATTAGTTCGCATGAATCTTACCCATAGCTTTCTTGGCAATGCCACTATTGATTTAGAAAAAGGCTAAAACTTTGCACAAAGTGCTATAGATGAATTCTAAATCACTCAATATTCTTAAAGTGCTATTAAATATGGAAATTCATTTAGAATTAATTCCTCAGCTGTAACTATGGTCTTGGTGCATGTGCATGCTGTGCTTTATGTCAATGTAACTACAGTATATTTTTTTGTCTTTTATTGCTATTGGTTTAGCTTAATCCTTTACAGTCCTGCAAGTATGAATAGTATTGTATCAATTAAATTGGTAGATTTCCAATGATAAGATCAGGGTCAGAACTTCTGATCATTAGGGGAAACATTATGCGAGATGTGTGCACTATACTACAAAATGTAGTGACTTGTTTCAAGTAGCTAAATTCAGATGTTGTAGATATAATATATGCAGTTTTTTTCCACAACATTTGAATAATCCATCAATATCTATAGTGAGTACAATCCAAGCTTTGTTGCAGGCTATAGATGTCTTTGAATTAGAGTTTATTTTTTTCAATGGCATTGAACTACAATATTAGGCCACATTCACACGGCATATATTTTGAATTAATCATAGCCGTTGTTGCAATTTGCAACAACGGCAGTGATTAATTTAAAATATGCATTGCGCTAAAATTAATGAAATCCCGCCCGGAGTGTATATATATGTGGGCAGATTTATCAAAAATTCACGCCATTTTTTCGGAGTGGAAAAGTTGCAAAATTTTGCGACTTTTCCCCAATAAACACCACGCTTACGATGAAAGTAGGCATGATTTATCATGTGCGACTAACTAAAATAGTCACACATGGTTCGCAGACTGACTCCACAGAAGAGATGGTGTATTTCACCACCTATAATGTGGAGCCGGTATGCTCCGTGGGTCGGGTGCAGGGCACCCGGTCCACGGAGTGTAAGGGGTTAAGTAGTGATGTAGCAACATCACTACTAATCCTCTGGGGCTGTAAAGTAAGGGGGGGCATAGCGCTCCCCTTTTTACAGTACAGGAGCAGGGAGTCCCCTAATTAAGCCGGGATTCCCTGCCCTACGGGGTTTCCCACCTAGAAGCAGAAAGCAGTCTGCTTCTGAGTGGGAAATTTGAAATCCCGGCACAGAATTTACAGTCTGGCTCCCAGGGGCTTAAGCCCCTGGGAACCAGACTGTTCTGGCACTGCATCTGCACCAGCAAGGAAGGGGGTTAAGTGTCCCCTTTCTTGCTGGGGCAGATGCAGTCCACTCTCCATGGTGGGGGAGGGTGATGGTAGGGGCTGGAGGTTACCTGCTGCCTCTTCCTCGGTAGTTGCTAGCAGTCCCGGTATGTCCCAGTAAGCCCTGCCCCTGGTGATAAGCCCCACCCCCTGTATCGTCCACGGGTTATGGAAAAGGGGGGGATCCTATGCGTTTTTTTAATTATTTCTTAAAAAAAAAAAAACACAACGCATAGGATCCCCCCCTTTCCATAACCAGCCAGGTTAAAAACCAAGCAACAGCCGCTCTGGGACTACTGGCACCCCCACAACCACCCTTTGTTGACCATTTTATTCAACAGTAAAGTCCGCTGGTCATCGAAGTAGTCCAAACGAATCCAACATAATCCTCTGCATGCCGGTATCTGAAAAAAAAGAAGAAAATGCTCATTACCTAAAAGGCAAACCAGGGCCAATTAGACTATTTAGAGACAATTCTGAGACCATTTGGAGACAATTCTGAGCCAAACAAAACTAAGCACCACAGAAAATAGACCAGGCTTATCCCTGATAGTAAATTGCACTTTAAATAGACCAGTGTATTCTTGCCAAAGCAGAAATTGACCACACGTACAAAAATTCCCTGTTAATAAATCTCCCCCATAGTATACACTCCGTCTGGGATCCCTAGCGGGCACAAGGAATCCTGTAATGTTAGTTTTGTGTGGCCGCTTTTCATTGAATAGCGGTCGCAAGTAAATGCCAGTTCACACAAAGGAAAATGCGGCTCCGGCTGCACTCTCCATTGTGTACAATGGTGAATTGGGCCCACATCCCAATTCAACATAAATGAAGTTCATTCAGCCAGTAATGCAGTACTGGCCGGGATTATCTTCACTGACACAGAACGGCCGGTGTCTTTAGGTCTTCACAGTAAAAGCCTTATTGGGGTGTATGGGTCTTCTGGCTGGTTGCCTTTCTCATGCACAATGAAAAATAGAGCTGTGATTGATCTCTATATGCAAAAACGGACAGTTCAATACATCTAGGCCTATATGTGCATTGTAAACCAAGTAATAGGTTTGTTCAGTTTCTCATCTGCAGCCTCTGTCTCATTCAGAGTGGGACTGTCTGATGCCTTAGCCTCTAGCTTTTCTCTATCCTCTTTTGAAGGTTCTCTATTTTCTTTTAAATGAGCAGATCATAGATTACCCTTGATTTGGTCATAAATGAGCTTAGAAAATAGTTCATCAGAGGAGACCAAGCCATAGGGTAGCACCCTGGCAGACATAACCCTTAACGTGACAGTACAGCCCGAAATGTAAAAACATGGAGGCTGCAAATGAGAAATTAAGCTAAATTATTAATGAAGAAAAATAACCTAAAACCATAATAATTAGAATTCAATCATAAAAATTGCATTTAAAGCCTTTAAATTGGTATTCCCATCTCAACTAATATAGTTATACTTGTAGGCCTTTTAGTCAAGGAAAATATTTTTTCAAGTACATTAAATTAACAATCTCATCTCCTGATATGCTGCTCTTTCCCTCCCATTGTTGACAGCTCTTTGTGTTGGTTACAAACCACTGCTCTGCTCTAAAAGCAATGGTCAGACTGATATATTCATATAGATGTAATGTAGAAATGTAGCTGAATACACAAACTAGTTTGTGAAATGTGTGTGTGTGTATATTTTTATTTATTTTTTTTACAGCTAAATATACACCAGCCAGACCACAATTAGGTTGTGAACAAATTGCAGCCTCCATGTATTTAACAGAACACATGCATTTCGAAGATGCAGTAGTTTATCACAATACCTAGTTCTAATATACATAGAATTTCCATCTAAAGTTATGATCTTTCTTTCTTTTCAGGATCAAGACAAGACAAAACCTCTTTCATCATTAGCAAACCTTGCCATTACAATCACTGATATTCAAGACATGGACCCCGTTTTCATCAACTTGCCCTATAGCACTAATATATATGAAAATTCCCCTCCGGTAAGTTTATCTCAGTGTCTACTTTTTATTACTGTATTTTGAGAATCTATTGAGAAAAAATAACAGTTCTTATCTAAGTTTATGAATTATGAAAGATAAAAGTAAACTAATCATTAGACACCTAGAAGACTGTTGGATCAATTTAGAGATCTTCTTAGGAGATCATTGTTTACTTTTATAATGCTACACAATGTTTCAGCCCCATATGGTCAGTTTATACCTTATACCCCTATGCTTCTTAAAGCGACTCTGTACCCACAATCTGCCCCCCCAAAACCACTTGTACCTTCAGATAGCTGCTTTCAATCCAAGATCTGTCCTGCGGTCCATTGGGCAGCTAATGCAGTTATTGTCCTAAAAAACAACTTTTAAACTTACAGCCCGTGCCAAACGGGAGTATCTGTGCCCTAACTTTGCACCACCCCTCCGTCCCTTGGGGATTCATGTATATTTTGTTCCAATATCTTGTGGTTGATTTATTAAAATGTAGCACTGCCATAGTGAATTTATCTAAGGAAAAAGTTGCAAAAATTACACAAGCATATTCACCTGGTACTGACCAGACGTAGACCTGCACCAGTTTGTGCGAATTTTTAAAAAGTCACAAATGATAAATTGGGCGCTAATCCCGGACAATTCAAACTTTTTGGTGACTACTCAAAACAGGCAGATAAAAAAAAGTTGCATCTAAATAATAATAATTTGTCACATACTGGTTCATAAATAGAACTTAGATCAAAAATGGGTTTAAAACCCAATTATTCACCTAGAAATAGATGCAAAGCCCTTGATACATTTCCCTCTATGTCTTTCTTTTATGACCCGTACTATTAATAACAGTATTACTGTAATGTTGCTTAAAAAATAGACTGATCATAGCAATTGTTAAAATTTTCAGTGGGAACTTTTTAGGAGCTACAAGTATCGATGCTCATACCCACCACCAAGTATTTTTTTTCTTTGTATGACTGTGCACATAATGTAAAAAATATTGAAAAGGCGGCCCATTTTGATATTTAAAATAACGTCCTTTTTTGCCGCGATTTAACTGACTGCAATGGCAATGCATTGAAGTCAATGGGAAGACGGACATCCAATGCACACAATGCATTGAATAACTGACGTTTTTGCCGCGGACGTCAAAATAATGAACATGATCATTATTTTCACAAGTCTTTTGCAAAAAGCGAATGTTTTTTATTAGTTGTTCACACACAGTTTTTCTGTGGGAGGCCAGGCTGCTAAATGACGTCCGTTATTTCAGACTCAAAATAACAGACGCAATTTTAAACGGTGCTGAAAAAACGTTGGGTGAACATAGCCTAAGTGTTAACTTGGAGGTTTTGAACCAGGCTTATGTTGTACTCAAAGGGCTAATCTGAAGTCAGGTAAAAAAATAAAGTAAGTAAATAAACATGCTGCAAAAGTTTAAGTTGCAGCACATGCTGCATTATTCATTACAAGGTAGCATGCTGTAATCACACTTTACAATTAGTGATGACACTATGTAAGTAAGTAATACATCTTGCGATTATAGTTTTATTTAAAGGCAACCGGTCACGCCGGCTGCTGGGGCACAGCCCACCAGACCCCCTGATGGAGCCCCGTATACTTACCGCTCCCTGGAAGTCCTGCTCCTAGACCCGGTCCCGGCTCGGGGAAATCACCTCCCAAGCTGTGCGTTCACATTATGCTAATCACTAGAGTTCGACGTTCATAGAAAATGACTGCTCCAGTAATTTCCTAGGAATGTAGGACTCATCTCTGGTCATTTACATATCGCACGTGCAGTCTTTCAGGTGGTGATTTTTTTGTGGCAGGACTGGCTTCTAGAGCAGGACTTGCAGGAGGGGGTAAGTATCCGGGGCTCTATTGGGGAGTTGGATGCCAGGGTGAAAGGTCTCCTTTAATTTCGTTATAGTTGGTCACACATTTCTGTTTACATGGAAAGATGTGTGGCTGAAAAGTGATGATTTTAATGGCCACACAAAATATAAAATCAGCCAGTTAAAAAGGGCTTTGTCATTTGTCCGCTGATCACTGGTCCATAAGCCGTAAGCGTTCCTGACAGCCGTAAAAGGCCAGTGTAAATAGACCCTAAGTTTCTGAATCAGATTTCCAGCTCTTGCCTGTTAATTCAAGTTTATGGGTAGTTATTGGCCATTTCAGCTATATAATTGTAATTTTCAATAAGGAAAGAAGAATATTCAGCTAGCAGCTGGTTAATGAGTTATAGCCCATGAGAACAAAGGATAGGACATGTTTTCAACATGCCCAATCCGCCTTCTTCCCTTTGGAGGAGAATCCGGAAACCACCAAACACATAAGATAGTCATCTGGTCCCACCAATAGATTGTTAGATGTTTATCAAATATGTTTGGCCAACTGTACAGAAAATTACCACTAAGGCACCGCTGCGGAGATCCGTCCTCCCTTATGTTTCCTTATAAAAAATTGGTTCTTTAAGTTCACATCTAGTTAATAGCGTCTCATAAGAACATTTTCTTCTCCTGTTGATTATAAATGAATTTATGTAGTTTAGCAGAGTTCAGTTATATATTTGTAATGTCTCTTTTCTCCCTTCACTCTTTTATTCCTCGACCTTACTTTCTTTCGTCTTTATTTCTGCTCATGCTGTGTCCCCCTCCCTTATCTATGGCACACAGCATGCCTCTGATTTCCTATCTGTGTAGCTGTTGAGAATACCTAATCTGAAGTGTATACATTACCTAATAAAGTCCTTCTTATTTAGGATTATTGCATCAAATTTTAATTTCCTCACTTGAGTAACAGCATGTCAAGCCGGCCGTCAGTGACGAGCTGATAGGAAGTGAAAGGGTTGTATAAACGGCAGCAAATTACTGCGAACGGATAACTATCGGCTCTTTGACTGGAGCTGAGGAGTGAGAAATAGGATTTTCAGCTTCCAAATCTACCATAGACATGTTGCAGAGGCCTTGCTTTCCACTTCCCATGGGTTTCTCTTCCGTGACACTAGACTGTGCTTTGCCTTTCAAGTAAGTCTTTAATCTTGCCATAGAAAGGGGAGAAAATTAAGTTCAAAATCCAAATCATATTGAATGTTCCCAAAGTGGGCAGCTGTCACCTATTTTTGTGACCAGTCATAGCAAACATAGGTTATAGAGACATCTGAAGACAATTGAACGCTGGCTGGAAATTCTGCAGCGGTCACCTATTGGAGACAATGTCTGGGTTTTGGCAATGCTCTTAAGAAGCATTAGATAACAAGTATGCCCTGGAATGTTAATCATTTTCTGTTTTGCCTTGTTTTACAAACATCAAAGGTTATTTGTAGGTTATTAACCAATGGACAATAGCACAGACATGCCCTAGGGAAGATTATTTACTAAGAGGCAATATACTTCCATATGCATAAACCACATAGTCATCCATGAGCACAAATCTTTAAAGACTAGAGGGAGAAAATTACCAAACAGACAATAGAAATAAAATAGGGGCTTTAGAGCTTAGCTCATTATTTTTCATTATCCGCAGTTCTGATTCTATCACAACCAGTCAGGCAATCGGGTCAGTTTCTAATTGTGATACTTCCCAGGATAAAAATATTTACCTCTGGTCCATTCATTGATCTCTGCGGAATTAGAAGTTCACACTGCTCCCTAAATCTACATAGTTTTAATGCTTTCTCATCTGATGAAACTCAGTTTTATTATATTATACAACAGCAACGAGTTTCTACTATTGCTGCTGGAAAACATCGGGCAGAGCTTTACCTGATAAGCAGAACAAAGAAGGGCAGGCCTCACTTAATGAATCATCACTACATGGATCTAGACCAGTAATAGTTTATTATAAAATTGTTCAGTCTACAGTATTTTGTTTACACAATGGGGGAGATTTATCAAACATGGTGTAAAGTAGACCTGTCTCAGTTACTCCTAGCAATCAATCACATTCCATTTTTCTTTCCTCACAGATTTATTGGAAAATAAAAAGTGGAATCGTATTGGTTGCTAGGGGCAACTGAGCCAATTCTACTTTACACCAGTTTGATAAATCTCCCCAAATGTCTTTAGAAAAATGGCTGTGAAGGCCAAAAAAAAACATGCCATAGCTTAAATCAGTGTTATCGACAATCAATGCATAGAGCCTGCCTGAGAGAAGACTCTATACATGGAACGCCGATCCGACAGGACGGAGATAAGTGAATTACCCTCGCCTGTCGGTACAAGCTATCAGGACCCCCTCAGCATGGCTGTGGGGGTCCCGATCACTCAGTGACAGGAGCTTGTCCTGTCACTTAGTACCTTAAACGCCGCGATTGCTATAGATTGCGTCATTTAAGGAGTTAATGGCAAGCAGCTGTGGGATCGCAGCTGCTTGTCATTATGCTGGGATCCCGGGACACTGATGTGTGCAGGACTTCTCACACTGCAGCGTTCCTGCACACATCTACAGCCCCTCAGTCAGGAACGTATATATATATATATATATATATATATATATATATATACATTCCTACTGCATGGGGTATGTGCAGTAGGAACGTATATGTATGATGGGAAGGAGTTAATGGGCCGGGATAAGTGTTCTTTTTGTTCACAGCTACTGCAGCAAAATGTCTGGATTGGATACCTTAATTTAATTATTATGCATTCTTTCTTTCAAACATTATTCAGTTGTTTCCAATTATTTCTTTGTGATTTTCTGATGAGTCAGTGGTACTTACAAGTTGTGATGCATACGCTTTTTACTAAGAAAAGAAAGAAAAAAATAAATATATGAAAAAATACACAATCTCTGGCTATGTTCACACAATGTAATTTTTATTGCAATGGAATCAGTGTCCGTTTTTTACTGCAGGGGCTGCATTGCATTGAAGTCAATACAATGCTGTCCACTGTGTTCACACAGCATGATTTTAAAGCCCATTCTTTAGAACCGGCGTTAAAATAATGTACATGCTTATAATTTCAGACGCTGTTCACCAAACAGCATCCGGAAATAATAGCTGTTCACACAATGTAAAGTCGTAGTACTGTACTCTGTGTGAACATAGCCTTTCTCTCACACACAGCAATAGAATAAAGATGGGGAAGTGATTTAAGTTTGACTGTCATTTTGTATTTTTTTTAAATGACATTATAGTTTGTCCCCATCTGCTTACCTATTCCCATGCTTCAAAGGTTTACAACTGTTATATCAAGTACATCTAGAGTTAGACTGGATTCACACAGTATTTTTGCAGTCCGTTTAACATATCCATTTTTAAAAGGTTACTTTTAACAATGGTCAACCATGTATTTGTGTACGCTAAGAAAAACAAAAAAAAACGATTTGATGTTTTTTTTTTTTTTAATAGAAGTCAATAGAAATTTGGATTCAAACGCATTGCGCACAATTCAATCTGTTTTTGCACTCATTTTTTTTCCATCTGTTTTTTTCCCATAAAATGGAACCAATAAATGGACTGCAAAAACGCAGTGTGAACTCAGCCTTAGATATTCTCTTCAACCATGCCCCACATCATATACAATAATATCCGAAGACTTAATACACCTTAAGGCTATTTTCACACACTGTGAACAACTGGCCATTCCGTGACCCCGGCTGGGTCACGGAACGGCCAGTCTCTGCCCGGATCATTGTGGCCGGTACTTAAGTACCGGCCGGATGATTTGTACGGCCGCAGAGCTCTGATGCGGGCACATCAGCGTGCGCCCGCATCAGAGCTTTCCCCTGCACACTAGAGCTTCCCCCCTGCACAGCCGGAGCCGCTCGCTTCATAGTGTGAACTGACAGGGTTTCCTACGGTCGCAATTCATTGAATTGCGGCCGCAGAAAACTGACATGTCAGTTATTTGCGGGGCCGCACGGGATCCCAGCCGGAGTGTATATGATGTGTATACGCTCCGCCTGGGATCCCATTGAAACTAAGGCATTGTTCCACCCCGCAAAATCTATGGCCAAGAATTGTCTACCCTGCTGAAAGATTCCATTTGAGGGAATGTGCATGCTATGGAACCCGGGCGGATCACCTACCACATATTCCACAGCTCGCACCCCCTTGCAGCCGAGTGCATCTCTGCCTGTGCCACAGACTTCATTCTGTGGTCAGGCAGATTTCACCGTCCGCCCGAAGATGAAGATGAACATGTTCATTCTTCAGGCGGATGGCGGAATCTGCCTGTGCTTATAATAGAGTCTATAACACAGATGGAGATGCATGCGACCGTGAGCCGGGGAGAGCTGCAGAATATGGGACAGGTGATCTGCCCGGGTTCTGTAGTGTGCACATACCCTGAGTTCCTCTGGAATAAGCAGAAATCTACAAAACCACTATGCTTTAAATTGCCTTATTCTGATCCCTATAACTTTTTATGTTTCCATCTATGGGGCAGTTAGCAGACTATACTAGCAGCTGACAGCCACTGAAAGCAATCTCCTCATAATAATCTATAAGCAAAAGCATTCTGTATGTGTGCAGCTTGTGTCCTTGTATTGCATAGGTCACCAAGGGGTAAAAGGGCCTATAATATTTGGTCCCAACCTACTAACTGATCTACTGCCTTTCTCCTTATAGTAATTCTTAGGAAATCAAGAACCACAAGGAAAAATTCTCTAACAAACCCCTTAGGTCTTTTTCCAGTATCAAAATAATGTATTGTATAGTATTAGAATAAATAACACATCTAAATTAAATGCAAAATTAAAGAGGAAATTATTTACCAACCCTTTATAAGAAGAAGTTGCTATATTTTACAGTTTCTCTCTTTTTTTTTTTTGGGGGGGGGGAAGCTAACTCTTCTCCATGATTCAAATAAATTTCTGGCTTTATAGTTAATAACGGCAAAGGAGAACCTAGATGTGGGAGCAAAGCCTTTACAAAATCTGCTAAAACTAGTCAGCAAATCACACTGTCTAAATAATCCAAAGGCTTGATCAGTGGACCATTCAGGCTAGGTTAGCTGAACTGATCCGTGGACTGGGCTCTCTATTTGAATTGGCTTTGTCTTAGTCGTTTGTGCCAGCTATTGCATCTGGTATGTTACCTGGTGTGCGTGGATTGTTACTTCTGCATGGTAACTGACTGGCTACTTGCCATGATTAAACACTGCTGCTCTGAATTGGATTAGATTTTGCACTTCCTGTCAGTTATTCTACCTATTATTCTGTTGACCCTTTGCATCTGTTTTTTTCTCTAAAAGTGCATTAACACTACGGAATTCTTGGGGACAACATCCCGCGGATTTTACCTCTCGCCGCCGCGTGCTCCCACTTGACTCTCTGCCTGTGCCATAGACCACATTCTATGCTTGGGCAGGTTCCACCGTCTATGGATGACGGAATCTGCCCGAGCATAAAATGGAGTCTATGGCACGGGCATAGAGTCAAGCGGGAGTGAGCAGCGGAATCCGGGGGATGTTGTCCACGAGAATTCAGTAGTGTGAACCCACCCTTACCTGTCATCTTCATATATCAGAATCTACTCTTCAGATGCAACCTGAATATACATAACAATTAAATAAATATCTCTATATGGGGGCTAATGGTGAAGACCTGGTTTCCCATAGACTTATATTATTTTGCAAGTTCCCTTAATTCCAGAAGACAGTACATATGATAAGGGTTAATAGATATGTTGGGGTACCAAGATCCAGAGTATAGGGGGAGCTCGGGAGAAATCTTGAATGTGGTTGTATAAGGATCAGAAGAGGAGAGCACAGACAGAGGTCTTGTGAGGATTTGAGATTGCATGACAGGAGATATCAGGAGATCAATATGAATAATTGTATAATTTAATCATATGATGCTTTCACTCTTGCATTTTCATCTTACCTTACCTTCCATCTCTCTGGATTATTTCTCTTTTACTACAAACTTTTATGACCCATAAAATAACAATTCTGGAACATCTTTTCTTAGAACCTTGGACAGTGCTATTCCTCTCTATGTCCCTCCACAATCTGGCTCTGCCCACTGATTGTACAATATCAGAGTGTGCAGGGATACTCCCCCCAACTGCTTACACCCAGTTGATAACTTATTCATACATTTCTTGGAGGAATAACACAAAGTTCTGATAAAATATGGTACAGTACTTTCACTTTTGTGCAAGTATTTACTAAAATTAAAAAAGGCATGTCATCTGACATTGGAAATTGTTCCAAACTGTTCAGCACAGTGCTGCACAGTAACTTTTTTTTTTTTTTTTAATTCTGTGTTAGGAAATCTACTTAGAGGAAAATGCATAACCAGCTGCTATCCATCTGTTTTTTTTTTTCAGATACTACTGGTGCTTTTATGGCCTCTTTTGTTCTGGACTTGTTCACAAAAACTCTACTGCTTGGTGTAAATTTTAACTGACATATTTTTGACTGACAGCTACTTAGTATCAGAGTATTTATTAAACTGCATTATATCAAGGATCATAGGATTTCCCATGGAAAATGAACAGAGGATTTTGTAAGATTAGCAGCACAGGTGCCTTACAGTACTGGTTACATTGTATTAATCTTAGATTCAATGTTTCTAGGAATAGAACATCTTTTTACCTTTTGTTGTAGCAGTGATGAAGACTTTTATTACAGCAATTAAAGGTACAGATGTCTGTATTTTTGTAGCTAATTAAGCAGCATTTGACTATTGAGTAAAGGCCTAAAATACAGCTCTGGAGATAAAGTCAGGCCATGTTCTTTTATACTGTGCTGTACCATAAAACATGGTGTCACTTTCTTAGAAGTGTAGAAATTTTCTTCCCATAGACTCCATTTGTTCTTTTTACATATAATTGTGTCTCACATTCAACGAAGATCCTTATTGTGCTTGATCCCTCTAAAATGGTTTAGATACTTACCTAGAAATTGTCTACACAAGTGCTGCAGGATCTGATGGAAGCACGGTGGAATCTGTTGGTGCGTTATATGTTGCATCTTTCAATTATGGTAGTAATGTGCTCCTGACATTGTGGTGTTGATTTATCTACCTGCCAGAAACCAAACTAGTGTGTTTTGTTCCCATAAAAAACAATCATAGCTTATATTTCTTAAAAAAGGATGTCCCACAAAACTTGAAAATGACTGGCAGGCAAGGGGGTGTGGGAACATAATAAAGGAAGTATACTTACCCATTCTTGCCTCCGTTGCGCTGATTTCCACTCTTTCTGACAGCTGCCCAATGGCATTTTTGGTCGCCGTCTATGTAACTTCCCACTGCTGATTGATTGCCCATTCAACCTCTCAATCACTGCAGCTTAGTGGACAATCCATCAACAGGGTATGTGACATTGCAGCAGGAGTTGCTGGAATAAGCAGCGCTGCAAGGGCACAGGGATTTGTTTTATTCATGGGGCTTCTCCACTGAAGCAACACTCTGTACCCACAATCTACAACCCCCCCCCCCCCCGCCAAACCACTTGTACCTTCAGATAGCTGCTTTTAATCCAAGATCTGTCCTGGGGTCCGTTCAGCAGGTGATGCAGTTATTGTCCTAAGGAACACCTTTAAACTTGCTGCCCTGTGTCAAATTGGCATGGCCTTGAGTACCCATGCACTAGGCCAGCGTCACCTCTCTGTCCCTCCTCCCCACCCTCTTCATCATTAGGAATGCCCCAAGAAGCATTTCTCCTATTCATCACTTGTCTGATCACTGCACATGTGCTGGATCGTTAAAGCACATATGCATTGTTCAGACAAGTGATGAATAGGAGAAATTCTGGCCAGGGCATTCCTAATGGTGAAGAGGGCAGGGAGGAGGGAAACAAGTATGTAAAAGAAACAAGCATGTAAAATTGTTTTAAATGGCAGAAGTATGCAGTTAATTTAAAAAATCACTAAAACTGAAGAAAAAAAAAAAAAGAAACATTGGGTGTGTCATATGTACACTGCTCAGAAAAATAAAGGTAATGCTTAAACTACACCATTTAACTCCAAGTCAGTCACATTTCTGTAAAATCAACCTGTCCTGTTATGAAGCAATACTAATTGTGAATACATTTCTTCTGCTGTTGTGCAAACAACAGATAACAAGTAGAAATGAGGGGCAATACACAAGGCAACATTTATAAAGGAGTCTTTCTATAGGGGGTGGCCACAGACAATTCCTCTGTTCACTTTTACATTTTTTTCATTGCTCTCTACCCTAGAGGTGGCACGAGGCAGTGTCTAAAACCCACAGGTAGCGAAGCTCATCCAGGATGGCACATCAATGCAAACTATGGCAAGAAGGTTAGCTGTGTCTGTCAGCACAGTCAAGAGCAGATACCAAGAGATGTGGAGGGGCTGTAGGAGGGCAACGACCCACAGCCAGGACCGCTACCTCCTCCTTTGTGCAGTGAGGAGCAGTGCCAGAGCCCTGCATAATGACCTCAAGCATGCCACTAATTTTCATGAACTGTCAGAAACAGACTCCTTGATGGTAGTATTATGCACAAATCGTTGTTGTACTTAAAGTCCAACACTCTGCAGGGCTATTGACAATTGCAGGAGAACAAAAAGATTAGCAGATGAAACATCCCCTCCCTGTGCTCTTCACAAATGGGAGTAGTTTCACACTAAGCACATATAACACACAGGACAGAGTCTGGGGACGCCATGGAGAATGTTCTACTGCCTGCAACATCCACCAGCATGACCGATTTGGTAGTGGGTCAGTAATGGTGTGGGAAGGCATTTCTGGAGGGCCCGCTATGTTTGAGCCAGAGGTACCCCCATTAGGTACTATAGATATGCTGGTGCAGTGGGCCCTGGGTTCCTTCTAATGCAGGACAATGCTAGACCTCATGTGTCTGGAGTGTGTCAGCAGTTCCTGCATGATGAAGGCATTGATGCTATGGACTAGATTGCCCGTTCCCCAGACCTGAATCCAATTGAGCACATCTCTGATGTCATGTCTTGTGCCATGCACCGCAGACTGTCCATGAATTGACTTATGCTTCAATCCAGGTCAGGGAGGAGATCCTTCAGGAGAACATTGGCAGCCTCATCAGGAGCATGCCCAGGCATTGTAGGTCATACAGGCACGTGGAGGCCACACATACTTCATTTGTCATTGTCTTGAGGCATTTCCACTGAAGTTTGATCAGCCTGTAATTTGATTTTCCGCTTTGATTTTGAGTATCTATACAAATCCAGACCTCCATGGGATATTAGCTTTAATTTACATGGATCATTTATATGTTTTATTGTTCTCAATGCATTCCACTATGTAATCAATAAAGATTTGCGACTGGAATATTTCATTTATTGAAATCTAGGACGTGGTCTTTTAGTTTTCCCTTTATTTTTTTGAGCAATGCATTGTAATTCCCTAAAAAGTCACACAAAACTGTGAAAATCAAAGCAGCTACTTCTAGTCTGACTCATTGTTTCTATTCATCTATCTTTTTGCCAAGTATTTCTTATCTTGCTATGCTAAATAAATGTCTTTTTGTTTTCTGTGTAAAGTTAGTGATTCTTAAAAGATGTCTGTCTGCCAAATAGCTATTTCCCTTCTTTCCTATAAACATACATATATTACAGTAGGAATCAATAATCTAAGGACTTTTCGTTTTTTGTTTATTTTTTCTTTTAACCCCTTAACCCCTTCATACTGCAGCTAGTGTGGGCCTTAATGACCAAGCTCTTTTTAAAAAATTTGACTTATCTCTATGGGAGATCAGTGCAGTTGTATTAGAATTCCCCCAGGGAAAACCTAATTAAAATTTAAATCACCCCCCTCCCCCTTTCCATTTTCTAAACAAAAATAACCATATTTGGTATCGCCACATGCGTAATCACCCGACCTATTAAATTATTACATTCCTGATCTCACACAGTAAACAGCGTAAGCAAAAACCCACCAAAGTGCAAAATTTCAGATTTTTGTCTGCAACAAATCCAGAAATATTACAAGGTACGGATAGATAAGTAAAGATCATGGTGCAAAAAATTACACCTCAAATAGCCCCATAGACTAACAAATAAAAGCATTATAAAAATGGTAATAGAGCATTTTTTAAGGGACTCTGTACCCACAATATGACCCCCCAAACCACTTGTACCTTCGGAAAGCTGATTTTAATCCAAGATCTGTCCTGGGGTCCATTCGGCAGGTGATGCAGTTATTGTCCTAAAAACAACTTTTAAACTTTCAGCCCTGTGCCCAATGGCCGGGGCTTAGAGTATCTGTGCCCTAACTTTGCACTGCCCCTCCGTCCCTCCTTCCCACCCTCTTCATCATTAGGAATGCCACTGGAACATTTTCTCCTGTCTGAACATTGCACAGGTGCCTAAACGATCCAGCCCATGTTCAGTATTCACACAGCTGATGAATAGGAGGCAATCTGCCTGGAGCATTCCTAATTATGAGGACAGAGAGGTTGTGCCAGCCTAATGCATACACAATCTAAGCCCCGACCTTTGGGCAGGGGGCTGCCAGTTTAAAAGTTGTTTTTTAGGATAGTAACTGCATCACCTGCCGAACCGACCCCAGGACAGATCTTGGATCAACAGCAGCTATCTGAAGGTACAGGCGGTTCCGGGGGGAAGGGGAGGGGGGTGGTCAGATTCTGGGTACAGAGTCGTTTTAAGGAACATTTATTTTTTTTAAAAAAGGTTTAAATTTTTTAAAAACCATCAAATCAAATAAAAGTTATACAAGTTGCTTGTTGTAATCATATCAACTTGAGAAACATAGATAAAATGTCAGGTTAACTATAAGGTGAACGGTGTAAACACAATCCCTCCCCCCAAATAAAAAAAATGTGTTTTATTTGTAGTTTCACAGCGCAAATAATTTTTTTTCTGGTTTCCCAGCATATTTTATGGAGAAATGAAGTCTGTCATTGCAAAGTACAATTAGAGGCGCAAAAAAGTAAGGGCTCATGTGGGTCTGTAGGTGAAAAAAAGGAAGTGCTTTGGCCTTTTAAGCACAAGGAGGGAAAAACAAAAACGCAAAAGGGAAAATTAGCCTGGTCCTGATGGGGTTAAACAATGGGTTATTATCTGATGACCTATTGCCTTTAAAATTAATCTAAAATTTCAGGAAGAAAAAGGAAATGACCGCGTTTTAAATATGTAAATCTCTTCTGCACCATAGCAGCTCCCCCTGTGAGACAAGAGTTTATGAAGCTTCTAAATAAAAGATGACATTTTGTCATGTATCATTATTAAAGACCCTCTTTAGAGTTGATTGTTTTCAGGGACAAATCTCCAGCTCAATAAAAATCAGTATCAAACTAGATAATATAGTAAGGTATAGAACAGAACATAGTACTAATGAAGATGAATATTTACAGTATGCTTTTTTTTTTAATGCCTACCAGTAATAAGAAAACATAAAAGTAACATTTTCTCTTTGAGTTTAAAATTCTGAGCAAGAAGCCGCAAAGTTACTTGGAATTCCGTCACTCTATCCTAGAGGTGACAATTGACGGTTATACTGTTGGCTCCCTGTGGTTTCATTGCATGAAGATGCTTTCTCTAAGGACTTTCATAGTGAGAAATTAATGAGAACCTGCCCGCTGGCTCACTTAGAAAGCCTGCTGGCTTCCTCATCACTGCGTCCTAGCAGGCCATTAAAACCCCCAAACTAATCTTTTTCAAAACATTGGTCATCACTAAACGTTGAAAAGGCCTCCCATTCCTGCATTGACTGACATGTGTCAGCTCCAAGGGCCTTGCAGCTTAAAGCACTGCAATGGAGTATAACTATTCCTATCTAAGATGTTCAATGGTGCCTAAGATTAAATGCATTTTGCTGTCACCTCATATTGAAGAGTACATGCAAAGCATAACCATAGTATTGAGCACTTTTTACGCTATTTTATATTTTATATGTGACACATATCTTATACTTTATATTAAAAAAGAAATCATTCTATACATACTGTGAATCCTGACCTTGCATAAATGGAAACTAGATACAGTTGAAATCCCTTAGGGCTATTATTTGAGTACTTAGCAGGAGTGATAATAATATTTAATTAGCAACTGCAGGTACCTCAGAGTGTAACTGTTCACCTCTAAGCAAAGTTTTAGATGAAGTGAATGCACTATGAATATAGCAAATAGCAAAGTGTGATCCTGTGACTTTTACTTAATGCAGAACTTTTTTTTTTTTTTAATTGAACCACGGAAAGTAGAACTCCATCAATTCGGTAGAATACCATCATTGATCTTTTTACAATGCCAATATATTTTGATAGTATAGTCTTTATAAATAAATTTGATGTTATCTGCAACTAGTAGCTATGACATGTATCCATTAGATGTAAAGTAGTAGACTTTTTTTATTCTGTTGAGCAAAAGAATATATCTAGCCCTTATATTAAATTAACAAAGACCATTTAATCAATGAAATTGAGATATGCTTTTTTAAGGTTCTGTGATTTTAAAACATTAAACTATTTAGTTCAGGATTGCTTTTAACGCGCTTTACAGGTATACGCATCATGGCATTGCTAGGGAGGTATAGCAGGGGCTCACAACTCAAGCCCCCACTATACCAGGATTGGGCATGGGCCAACGTCCTTTGCTGGCTATTTTAGCCTGGGGCCTCTATATCTCTGTGCTCCTCTGGCTCCGTGATTGCTACAGGCTGCCTTGAAACAACTTGTCGCAATTGAGTGCAGGGAACGTGGATTAAGGCAGTATATGTACTGCATTGTCCCTAAGAGTAATCATGGTATCATGATTACTGCAAAACTAAGAAAAACTATGGCGCCGTTCTATCCATAGGTCCCGGACTGGTGCTCAAGCACTGGAGAGGGGCTGGCCCGCCCCAGTGGGAGGGAATTCCCTCCTCTGTATGACGCGTCTCCGTTAGAATCAATGCAGCCCCCCCCCTTGTAATCCTTTGTTCTCTGCTCTCTGCTGCTGTCTCTCCTCCCCCCTCCCCTCCCCTCTGCACAGGCAGGATGCATATGATTGAGATTTCCTGATTCTAAGCAGTGGATGACAGAAAGGAGAGGAGGGGGGGGACCTGGGAAAAGTCTTTTTAAATGCAGACAATGGCATATTTTCCTAATAAACCCATTTACAAAGTTTCTTAAAATCGCCTGGACTATTGATTTCTGCAAAAAAAAAAAATCACGACAGTGACTCTTTAAGTTAATTTTTTAAAATTTGTTTAACACCTTCAAGACCGAGCTCATTGATGCATGGATGTCCGGGTCAAATTAATGCAATGTTCCTCCCCGCTTTCTAAGAGCCATAGCGCTTTTATTTTTCCACCTACAGGGCTGGTTGGGGTGCCATTTTTTCCACCATGGTCTCTAGTTTTTATTAATATCATATTGGTGTAACAGAAAAAATTTGATCGCTTTTTATAATTTTTTTTTTCTTTTATATAATTTTAAAAAATCAGCAATCTTTTTTTTTGTTTTGTTTACACCATTCACAGCGCGGCAACAATAATGCTATATTTTTATAGTTCGGACAATTACACACGCTATTATTTATATTATGTTTATTTTTATTTTTTTTATATATTTTTATTTTTATAATGGGCAAGGTGGTATTTTAACCTTTTATTGGGAGGGGGATTTATATGGGGTTTTTAATACCTAAATTTATTATTACACTTTTTTTTAACACTTTTCTTTCACTGTAAAACATTTAATCAAAAGATTGCATGTACTGATCTATGCTATAGCATAGCATAGATCAGTGTTATCGAAGATCTATGCATAGAGCCTGCCTGAGAGCAGACTCTATGCATAGATCGCCCATCCGACAGGATGGAGGTAAGTGATCACTCAGTGACAAGAGATTGTCCTGTCATGGAGTACCTTAAATACCGCGATCGCTATAGATTGGGGCGTTTAAGGGGTTAATGACAAGCAGCTGCGAGCTCCCCAGACACTGATGTGTGCGGGACCACTCTCCTGAAGTCAGGAACATAGATATACATTCCTACTGCATGGGATATATGCAGTAAGAACGTATATATATACAGTGGTGCCTTGTATTACAAGCATAATTTGTTCCGGGACCACGCTTGTAATCCAAATCCACTCTTAAACCAAAGCAAATTTTCCCATAAGAAATCATAGAAATGCAGACAATTGGTTCCACACCCCAAAAATAATGATTTATTATTCTGAATAACATGTAAAGCAAATGAAACAAACATTCAGGAACAACAGAATATGCCACATTATAAGTATTTCTGTACAGTAATGGAGAGGATGGGAAACACAAGGGCGGACAGAGACTGCAGGGAGCATGAAGGAATGAGCTGGGCAGGTGTGGGCACATACTGGGGAGATTACCTCCACAGTCCTGTCCCCTGATGTAAGCCCCAGCCTGAAGTGGATCTGCTATGATTTGGAAGGTAAGGGAGACTTCGTGGGTCAGAGTACAGTGCTATAGACCCCGCTATGCAGACCATGACGCTCTTCCACTCCCCCTCCCACCCAGTACAGGAAGCTCTTAAACCAAAACAATGCTCTTAAACCAAGTCACAATTTTGAAAAACTGTGAGCTCTTAAACCAAAATGCTCTTAAACCAAGTTACTCTTAAACCAAGGTACCACTTCATATGTATTACTGATGCGAAGGGGTTAAGTAGTAAAGTAAAAAAGTGAAAGCTCTTTGGGGTTTTAAACATGAGGAGAAAAAAAATAGAGTGCAAAAATGAAAATTGGCTCAGCTAGTTATTGTCAAAGTTACAGCAACATGTGTGGCTATGAGTAAGTAGATGGTAACTATTAGCTTGTTTAAAAGCACACTGTAGCACCTGCTGTTTTTTAATACCCTTTATATTGTTAAAAAATTCTCTTTTTAGTGGCAGATGCCTGGGGGTGTTTGTACTCTCACTGAGGTATCTTAGTGGCCATTTCCAAGCAGTACAAAAAGGATCCTTTTTTGAGATTAGCCTCAGGTTTTGCAATGGAAAAGTGGAGAAACAAACAATGGCATTTTACAAATGAACATTTTGGGGAGTAGCAACAGAATTTGTGGTGACTACTGTGGTGACTACCAGGTTGAAGATGGTGGTGGTTAGCCTGGTTTTGAGCTCAGCCACTGATGTTAGTTGCCATGACGCCAGTGCTAGTCCAGCACACAGGTGTGATGTTAATGGCTGTTTGTTTGGTATGGCTGGCTGTACACCCCAAATGGTCAGTAACCTGCCGGGGGTGTGTGTCCCTTAGGCTCTTGTCACAGCAATCCTGAGTGGCAACTGACCCACCTGGATTGTCAGTACTACCACTCACAGAAGCGGGGAAAATAACCCAAGGTGAGCGGTGGTGTGTGTACAGGTGCAGGTGCAAATAGAAGATGACTGAGTTTTTCAGTTTTACAGTGCACATTTCACACTTAATAATCTTTACACAGACCTTAGTGCTGAGCTTAGTGCTTGAGGTAGGTACTTGAGGAGAGTAGAATAAGAAGTTGTAGCAGTGCTTGTAGAGTAGGGAGAAGAGGAGAGGAGCTTGCCAGAGGAGCCCCAACCCAGTGTAGCCTTGGACTCTGCCAGAATCTTTGGTAGGTATCTTAGTTCTGAAGTGTTACTTGTACTCACGTTAAGACACTGTCTGACCACCTTCTGCCCTCTGGTAGCATAGAACCCATCCTAGTAGGGTAGTATGAGACCCAGCCGTGTTAATCTGAGTCTAGCTAAGTGTCAGAGTCCTTCCAGTCACCTACACTGCGCAGTAGGATACATAGACCTTTATATATTTGTTACTTTGTCCTACTGAGGTCAGTTATTATTACTTCAGGATAATGCCCTGCACTTTTGAGACATGTTCCTAGTGTGGGTCAGGGTTTTCCTTGATGGCTACTCTCCCTTGTTGGTCCTTAGCACTGCATAGTGAATATAGTAGTTTGTATAGAAGAAGCGCTGGTCTCTGTCTGCATCTGCTCACGTTAGACTGAACTACTCCGTTTCACTTCCTCCCACACAGAGCTAACACAGAGCAGGGATAGGATAGGTAAAGAAAGAGAAAGCACCTCCTAGTGGTAAGCACACAACACATGGTATAACAGACATTAACCCATAACTTCCTTTAGCTGGGCACAGAAGAACATATAACTAAAAGAAACATTGACACTTAGTGGGAAAACCGTAAAATACCTCATCCACCACTGGTTCTAAACCTGAGGACTTTTTAACAGGTGCATAAGAACACTAGAAGTGTGACACCTAACAAATTTCTGTCCTAGAAAGGGAAGAATAAATAGCACATCCAAACTTGCACACTTATGGCTTATTCCCAATCTATATGATGTCGGGAGCTGGAAAAGTGTTTGAATCTTTGTAGCACCGTAATGTGCCAGTGATCAGGGACCCTGGGATCAGCATCAGGGACCCTGTAAAACTGCAGAGATCCTCCTGTGGAAGCTTTGTTCAGTCCTAAACTATAGAAAATATGCTGGGCAGTAGCAGCTCCACTCCTTTTACATTGAGCCCCTCCTATTTTTTTTCAAAGTTTTGGGATTGTGTAAACGTTATAGAAAGGTGCAAATTTTTTTATTTAGATAATATTAATGCAAAAATTCAAATCCAATAATAACCTCTCCCCCCTTGTGCTTTTCTTTTCTGCAGTGTGAAAGCTTTAGGGTGGCAATATAGCAGGTCCAAGCAATGGTACGAGCACATTTATTCTTCATTGATTCTCTAAAGTTTAACTAGTTTTTACGAAGGCTACATAGTTCAGCAGACAGATACTTAGGCTTTGACACTTTACTGCTCTTCCCTTAAAATATGAACTTGCTCCAGAAGTTCTAGTTTTAAATCAGCAAAGATTTACTTCTATTGTACATGGATCAGCTTGTCTGGTGTAGATGGGTTCCACACACTTTACTCACCTTATTTCCTTGGCTTGATTCATTAACACTTCTCTCTCCACTGAATGAATTCACACTGCTGATCAGAACATAGGAAATGAGCTGTAGAAATACTATCTATAGCTTAGCGGAGGAAGTATGACTTCTTTCAGACATGGATGTAGATGTAACAAATCCACTGTTTGTCAGCTACTGTTTGCTTTTAAAATGTACAGCACGGTCGTCTGCCACTTATCATTCTAAACTGCATTCCTATGTTTGACAGGTGACCAACGCACTGTCAGATAGAACGACGCCTGTAACTAGTCTTTTAAATGGAGAAATAGTCTTGTTGAAAGATTTGAGTTCATATCTCTCCTTCTGGAACAGTGAATTAAAGTACAATAAATTCTCAGGATGGAACCCTGAATCTTGATTATACTCTCTTGTCTTCTATCCCTTCATTGTAAATTTTTTTGTTTTTTTCCCTGTTCCAAGCCTCTTCTATTGGCTATAATTACCTTTTTTTTTTTTTTTTTTCAATTGCATAGGAAGCTTGGGGAAAACCATCACCATTGTGATTTACAGGGTTTCTTGTGGATACCAGATACAGCAGCTCTGAACTGTATAAAGGTCATTGACCAAGGATTTATGGATGAAGCTAAAGCATGAAGAATTTTTTGAAAACTCTGTTCAGGCGATCATAGCAATAAGCAGGGAGTTGGCAATGGTGCATAAAATTTTTATACGATTGCTAGAAAAGAGCAAACCTTTTGGTATTTTCTGGATTTCTGCATTGATTACTAATAAAATGGGGTCTGAATGTTATTGAGGATAATTTTTATATGTTCTCAGGTGTTTGTCTATTGAATAATGGTACATAAAGCCTGGTTACTGGCAATCCCTTTATTCTCAAGAAAGAATGATAGTGTTAGCCATTGGCAAAACCTCAAAAACATGTAGATATTGTAGGGATCTTCCCGGGGGATGGTGTGTTTGAACACAGTTCACAGCAGACTTGGATTTATAAAAGAGGATCTTGGCGTTTATTTTGTAACATAAACAGTCCAGCAAATATACAGCAACACCGTTCTTTTAAGAACCAACCAAAAGGTCTTGCCCGTCTGGGCAAAAGGTTTTTCTCACCTATCTGACACTTTATAAAACGACGTCTGGATATCGCCGGATGAATTTTAGCTCCAGCAGTTTTCTCCAAACACACAGGCTGTTCACTCCTGGCTGAGAGCAGCCAAGTGCAAGCTCTCCGGAGCTTTTACCTTCTCAGGCTAATTAGGGTCAGAGCTCACCTGATCACAAAATTCAAACTGGATCGGGGGGAGGGAATTACAGGTTCCACTACCAAACCTACCTGCCATTCCATGTAAATCCAGGCCCAGCAACAATA
This sequence comes from Dendropsophus ebraccatus, assembly GCF_027789765.1. Lineage (NCBI taxonomy): Eukaryota > Metazoa > Chordata > Amphibia > Anura > Hylidae > Dendropsophus > Dendropsophus ebraccatus. The sequence continues at coordinate 67,982,989 of NC_091461.1, read as the reverse complement.
AATAATAACTCATCAGCATAGCACTGCTGAGCAACAGATCCATCCTGGACCACTAAAGATCTGGGTATACATCAATACATGATTAGACAAATTGTCTGGAAGTTGAGAAAATTCAGGACTGTTGCTATAATCTCTAAGAATCCTTTTAAGATTGCTCCAAGAGCTCAATAGACAATCCTGAAATATGTGAGAAAGATCCCAGGGGTAACAGAAAAAGGCCTATAGAGACTACTGCCACAGCCTCCATTGCTTTGTCTACTATTAAATTTTTTTTTGTTGTTGTCTAGACTTGCTACTAGACAATCAAACCACCTTTCGTAGTAACCAATGCAGAATGACAAGTAATATAATGGGGTTCACTTACTTCTGTTGTAGTTATATAAAGTTACTGCAACATATTTGCCTTCCCCTGTGGCAGTGCTGTCCTTATCTGAAGGATAAGCACAGCTTCCCATGGTAGTGTGTGTGAAGAGACATCAGTCCATTCGTACGCAGGCTATGCAGCATGGGAATCCTGTAAGAAGACTGAAGTGCCAGATCAGTCAGATCTTCTCCTGGTCTTCCAGGTCTCCTCAGTCTGGCCTCCCGGAGCAAATCTATGAAAGACTCCAGCTGCCTATAGGAGTTACCTGTGATTTGGTCTCTTAGCCACACTAGCGTTTATGTGCCTGCTTTGTTCTACTGACCTCTACCTGTAACTTGGATTTCCCTTTGTCTTTGTAAATTGGTTCTGACAAGCTTCTCCTGAACTTTCTGGCCTTGGCTTGGAATTCGACTTTGTCTTAGCGATTGCGTTCCTGATGTATTCTCCTAGTTTGACCTGGCTAGTCTGACTTTGTTGTTCTGTCCTTTCCCTATCCCCCACATTATCTTAGTTAGAGACCATGGCCCAGTTTGGGGTCACTGTTTAGGTTGGTTGTCAAGTAGGTAGGCACAGTAAGGGGGTGTGGGGGGGGGGGGTTAGTTGCAGGGCTGCACTCACACTTCATCCCTCCTGACATTACAGTTACATACAGCATTTCCTTCATTACTTTATGCATCAAATTGTATGAGAATTAACTCAAGAGACATGTTCCAAATCCATCCACGTGTGTAATTGGCAAACTATTAAATTATCACATTCCTGATCTCCATGGTAAACTGCATAAGTGCAAAAACCCGCCAAAATGCAAAATTGCTGATTTTTGGCCAAATCAAGTCCATAAAAATGTAAAAAGGTCACATATATACGCAAGCAAAGTACCAGTAGAAAGAACAGATGATGGCGCAAAATATGACACCTCACACAGCCCCATAGACCAAAGGATAAAAGTGTCATAAGGATGGTAATAGAGCAATTTAAAACACATTTAGTTTTTTTTTTTAAGGTTTTAATTTTTTAAAAGCCATCCAATTTAACAAAAATTATTCAAGTTGCTACCGTTGTAATCGTATCAACTTGAGAAGCATAGATGACATGTCATTTTTACCATAGGTCGACCGGTGTAAAAACAAAATCCCTCCAAAATCAAAAGAATTGCACTTTTTTTTTTCTGTTTCACTGCACACATATTTTTTCCGGTTTTGTAGCATATTTTATGGAAAAATTAAGTCAGACATTGCAAAGTATTATTGGTAAAAAAATAAAATAAAAATAGGGGCTCATGTGAGTCTGTAGGTGGGAAAAAATGCAATGGCCTTTTAAAAACAAGGAGGCAAAAATGAAAGCGCAAAAATAAAAATTTGCACGGGAGGGAAGGGGTTAAAGAATTATAAGATAAAGAATAGTGTTTGAATTTGTTTGTGTGTGTGTACATACATATATATACACACACATAGTTATTTAAATGCATTACAACTATGCACACATAGTTATTTAAATGCATTGGTAAAATTAAAAGATATTGCACAATTGTCAGGTTAACTATTTATTTGTTTCTGAAAATGAATTAAACTGACCTTTCACTTGGGTGTATGATAAACTACAGCCCTGGATCAAAGTGACTGAAGCTACTTGTCCTTCCTGCCTTTCCCGTGATTATGCATGCAAATTCCAAGCATGACATTTTCTGTGCTAGGGAAAAAATGAGGATGTGCGTTTCGCAGCTCTGTGTAAAGCTATGCAAGCGAAGAAGGAGCGGCAATGGGTGTTTAGAACAGCGCATTAATTAACATTTTGTTTCCCTCATGGTGTAGTTTGTGAAATATCTACTAAAATTATTTAGCAATTTTATATGTATGTAAAGCAAGATGATTCCAATATTCTTTTCCTTCACTGATAGAACAGAGGTTTATATGTAAAATGTATTATTGTAACTAAATAGCGAAATGGCCATATTAGGTGGGGTATAAGAACTAGCTTACTTCACCGGTGTGCAACTTTAAAAATACTTTTGATATGTCACACAAACATGTCAAAAGGGGAACTCCAGATAAGAAAAACTTGTTTTCTATTAAAAGTACATTAAAAGTTAAATATATGTGTCTATACAATGTATTACCGTATCTGTATGGTGTTACAGGTAGAGAATACAGCGTGCTGTGTGGTGTTACAGGTAGAGAATACAGTGTGCTGTGTGGGTGGGACCACAATGAAATCATAAATTACTGCAAATAATTCAGTAACACAATGAAACTGCAATGTGTGAACATAGCCTAGATGTTCTGCAACAGCTTTGGGCGGGGAATATGCAGGGTGGAGGACTGTGATGAACAGCTGAGGGAAAGCATTGCATTCTGGAACCTGTAGTACTGTGTACAATTGATAAACCAGGAAGTGCAGAAACACAAAACAGAACAAACCCCCCCAAAACAAATGGCTTTTTGGTAGTTTCAAAACTGGAATAGATAGGTAAGTAAACCTTTATGCTTCTGCAGAAGTTTAATTTTTTTTTAACCTCTACCTGGAGTTCCTATTTAATATCGCAACTCACTACCCAATTGAACTTATTGCAAGAGATGGCCTCAATTGATTTACAACAGAGCCAGTGATTGAAATGTACAGACAAGTTTTTTTTCTAGAGATCAAAGGGGTTCTCAGCACTTACACTCTAACTGGTCAAACCATTTCACATGTATGTTTGGGATGTCAACAGTTTTTGTTAAGTGTCAATAATGCTTCAAGTCTACTTTTGAATGGGAGATGGTTCACACTGAGTAAAACAGGTGAAATTCCACGGCAGAGCCCCCACCTGCCTCAGTGTTTTAATGGAATGCCTTGCGTACCTCCGTTCTCCACTGCTCTCCACTCAAAGAATTTACATGTCAATTCTTTGAGTGGAGAGCAGAGGCACGCAAGGCATCCTATTGAGCCCCCGCTGTGGAATTCCACCTGTTTTTCTCAGTGTGAACACACCTGTACATTGTGGTTTTCCCACATAACACATGGCATGACACTAGTATTGTAAATGAGACTTTAAGAGCTCTTTCATATGTTGTGACAAAACTTATCATGAAAGTCTGCAATGAAATTGACCTGCTGGCAGAACAAGTCAGGGTACACCAAGATAACGCAGAGACAAGTGTAGTCCTGATGCTGTCCCATGCCCACTGTCCCTGCTTACTAGCCTCAATGTGTCCTAGGCAACACAGGACAACTTGGAGATGTTACTTGCAATTAAATAGGTGGAACAGGGCACAGGACAAATACTCAATAAGCAACAGAGGACAAAAAATACAGATCAAGTCAGGAAACAAACACGTAGTTAGGGTCAAAGTCAAGTAAACAATAAGTCAGGATAGATATCACAGTATAGGCACACTACGTACACGCTATAGCAGGAATCAGGCACAGTGAGTGAAAAGAAGAAGAAGAAGAAAACCAGGTCCCATTTTCAGAGGTGATTGGGGCAGACAGACAAGAACTTATGCTGCGTTCACACGGAATGATTATCGTGCGAATTTGCACGATAACGATTTATTTGAACAATAATCGTGTGTGTAAACACAACGAACGATCAATCGACGAGCGAGAAATCGTTCATTTTGATCTTACAACATGTTCTAAAATCGCAGTTCGCAAAAAATACGCAGATTGTTCCGTGTAAACAGTCGTTCACTGATTTAACCTATGTGCAAGATAGGCTTTAGCGATCGCAAAACGAATTTTCCGTACGATATATCGTTCCGTCTAAACGCTGATCGTTATAAAAAAAACGTTACTTTGAAATCGTTAATTGTACAATCGGGCGAATTATCATTCCGTGTAAACGCAGCATAAGACAGGAGGGTAGAGCTGTCAATCACTGGCAAGGCAAGGAGTTAACTATTAAGGTGCTAGTAGAATTCACCCCATAAAATGCAGCACGTTAACCAGAATGTGATCATTTAGGCCAGGACAGAATCCACCCATGTTCACAGTAGGGATGACAGAATTGGCAGCACGGTGTCTACTCAAACCTGCACTGTGTTTTTTAAATCCATAGTGAACCATTGATGTGCTGTGTGGACTTAAAATCCACACTGTGGGTCAGTGTCATTGTTGACTTCCTTGTACTGTAATACACTATGTGGATTTAGTGAAGATTTTCCCCATTCTGCAATAAATATACAATGTGCTGATTTTGCTGCAGATACGCTTAACATATTAGGTTTCGAAATACAACATAGCAAGTTTGTCACAAATCTGATTTGCTGCAAGTTTACATGTAGTTGTATAAGGTCTTTAGGCTGAGGATGTGTTTCTAGCTTTTTAATGCACAGTTCATGATAGCTTCCTCATGAAAAAATGTGCTTTGAAGTCCTTCTGGGTACACACTCACTTTGGGTAATACACCCACAAGGGCTTTACATCTATGCACTTAATAGTTTCTATTTGTAAAGGAATTGTACACTTTAATTGAATGCCCTTTATTTCACTTGTATACATGTAGGAAAGCGTTGTTCAATCAAACAAAATAGCTTTGCTCTATGTAGAAGATGTTGCTTCGCAGCTAAGCAGAGTAAATCGTGTCACAGCACAACCTTATTAACTGACCTTAGCTGGAACTCGGAGTCACCAGGGCAGTTTAACACCATGATTAGTTGTGTAACCCCTTGTCATGACCAAAATCTCCATGGAGCCATAGCTGCAATCCTGAGCTGTGTTACTTAAAAAGCATTTATGGTGTTTTTTATGTGGCTAATTCAGATACTTTTATCATTTTTGCTCATAATTTACAGGTGTGTTGTCACAGAGCTACTTTATTATTGGTTGTAAAGTTCTATAAATATTTACCTGTGCAGTTATACTTTATAGCAGCAACATCACAAAGACTGGACAGGTCCAGCATAAAGCAGAATAAAACAATTGAACCACTGTAAAGTCTTGTTGGCCCTAAGTTAGCAACGTGTAAATAAAACTGCAATTAATGACTGAATACTGGTCGAAAAAAAGACAACACAACTAGAAGAACCACCAATTGGTGGAATTGCAGGAAATGTATATTGAATTAAAGTATGAAGTTACTTGATGTTTAACATCATGTTGTTGTTTTTTTTTTCTTTTCTAAAGGGGACAACAATACGTATGATAACAGCAATCGATCAAGACAGAGGGCGCCCTAGAGGAATTGGCTATACTATAGTATCAGGTATGGTACCAAATCTGTCTCTTTTTGAAATGTAAGTTAAAGGGACATTCCAGTTTTTTTTTTTTTTTTTTTTAATCACATATTCCTGGCGTGATTGATTTTTTTTTTATTTTTTTTTTTAATATGATTAAATAGTTAAACATTTATATGTTTCTCATTTCATCGAAACCACATAAAGGTTAGCAATGGTTAGCACTTATGCTGGAAACTTCCTTTTTCTTTTACTCCTGCAAGAGGCTGGCTCAATGGGAGGTTAGAGAAGTAGTTTATTTCTAAAGTGAATTAATCAGGAATATTGAAATCATGACCATTCCTTTTTTACGTGCAACCGCTCCATCTCTGTGGCAGTGGTCAAAATAGGATGGAAGGGCTTCTACAATACATATTAGGCTACAGTATGTGCATATCTATTTTCTATGCACTTGAGGTAAGGTATATGTCAGCTGGTTCCCCCAACGAATACTTCCTGTGTACATCTCTAAAAGATAACATAGTAAAGCCTTAACCCCTTAGCGACCCATCACGTATCTGGTACGTCATGGTGCCGCTGGGGGGTGTTCAGAGCAGGCTGATATGTGCAGCCGGGAAGTGCCTCTATTAGCCGGTGCGGGCTAGTTAAACACTTCAATGCAGCTGTCAAACCTGACAGCTGCATTGAAGGGCTTTAAATTTCATATTCCTGGTGTCTAGTGGGTCGGATCTCCCCCCCGCGATCAAGGGGGGGGAGATCCGTTCTTCTGCTCATGCCGGGCCTTAGCGTCGTAGTGACGCTGATCCCAGCTCAGCAATAGATTGCTGTGGCCTGCAGCAGGCCAAAGCAATCTATGACCGATCTAATCGATCTTTGCTGTGTATATACACAGCATTGATCTCTATGAGAGATCAGTGCTGTGTATATACAAGTCCCCCAGGGGGACTTCTAGTTCATGTAAAAAAAAAGTAAAAAAGTTTTTTTATTATTAAAAAATCTCCTCCCCTAATAAAAGTCCAAATCACCCCCCTTTTCCCATTTTATAAATATAAATTAATAAATAAACAAATAAACAAACATAATTGGTATCGTCACGCACGTAATCGCCCGAACTATTAATTAATCACATTCCTGATCACGGTAAACAGCGTCAGCACAAAAAAAATTCCAAAGTGCAAAATTGCGCATTTTTGGTTGCATCAAATCCAGAAAAAATGTAATAAAAAGCAATCAAAAAGTCATATATGTGGAATTAAGGTACCGATAGAAAGTAAACATCATGGCGCAAAAAATTACACCTCACACAGCCCCATAGACCGAAGGATAAAAGCGCTATAAGCCTGGGAGTAGAGAGATTTTAGGGAACATATATTTGTTAATATATGTTATACATGTTACATATCATTGTAATCGTAACGACTTGAGGAACATGCATAACAAGTCATAACATTACCATAGGGCGAACGGCGTAAATGCAAAACTTTTTTTTTTTTTCAATTTGACAGCGCAAATGATTTTTTTCCGGTTTTGCAGCATATTTCATGGAAAAATAATGCCTGTTATTGCAAAGTACAATTGGTTTCGCAAAAAATAAGTGCTCATATACGTCTCTAGGTGAAAAAATGCAAGCGCTATGGACTTTTAAACATAAAATGGAAAAAGCAAAAGCGCAAAAATGAAAATTGGCTTTGACCTTAAGGGGTTAAAGCGACCCAAAATCTGACCCCACCAAACCGCTTGTACCTTCGGATAGCTGCTTTTAATTCAAGATCTGCCCTGGGGTCCGTTCGGCAGGTGATGCAGTATTTGTCCTAAAAAAACAACTTTTAAACTGACAGCCCGTGGCCAATGGCCGGGAGTTAGATTGTGTATGTATTAGGCTGGCACAACCTCTCTGTCCCTCTTCCCCACCCTCATCATTGGAAATGCTCCGGGCAGATTGTCTCCTATTTCTCAGCTGTGTAAGCACGGCACATGGGCTGGATCGTTAAGGCACCTGTGCAATGTTCAGACAGGAGAAAATATTCCAGTGGCATTCCTAATGATGAAGAGGAGGGATGGAGGGGTGGTGCAAAGTTAGGGGGCACAGATTCTCTAAGCACCGGCCATTGGGCACGGGGCTGCAAGTTTAAAAGTTGTTTTTTAAGACAATAACTGCATCACCTGCCGAACGGACCACAGGATAGATCTTGGATTAAAAGCCGCTATTTGAAGGTACAAGTGGTTTGGGGGTCAGATTGTGGGTACAGAGTCACTTTAAGGTCCCCCTACACTTTTGTCGCTCACAGCAGGATTGGCCATTGGTATAAAGTTATGGGGCTCTCCGAACCACTGACAGGTGATGTTGGTAGAAAAATGGTCGGGCATGATGGAAAATCTTGACTTACCCATGATGGAAAATCATGACTTACCCCTCCCATTAGAGATATCGTGAAACAGAAGTTCATGGTGGCACTACTAATCCCAGCCCAGGACTTGCATAGTATGGAGCAGCAGTAATCACGGCGGTGCTAGTTCAAAGCAGATTAGGCAGTACAGTATAATAAAAAGGAGAAAGAAAATGAACTGCACTCACCGCTAAAAATTGTCTTTATCTTTATTTATCCATCTTTGTTAAAAAACACACTGGACAAGGTGCTGGACAAAGTGCAGATAGTGCGGCGGCAGACGCCACGGAGGTAAGGTGACAGGCTGTTTCACGCCTCTTTTCCGGCGCTTCTACGGACCACCCTCCTTTCTACGTCATCACGTTATTTAAATATCATAGCTTACTGTGACGTCAGAATCATGTGATAGTGATTAGTGAAAGCAAACAAAAATACACATAATAAATATAATAAAACCAAAGATCCGTTGTATCAATTGCACATATATACTAAAGGAGGTTCCGATCTACTCTTTCATTCAAGCCCCCTGGGCCTTCCGCCTCTGTACGTATAATCCACAGCAGTTCAGTACTTAAGAGTATGCGTTGTCTATCTTGCCCTACCTTACCAGGGACTCTTTCAATACCAGCATATCGTAAAACTGAAAAATCATTATCATGGCTCTCCCTCATATGATTAATAAGTCTCGTGGCTCCTATACCCGTTTTTAGGGAGTAAATATGCTCCCTAAAGCGAGTACACATAGCTCTTCTAGTTTGGCCAATATAAAATCGGCCACACGGGCAGAGAATACAATATACCACAAAGGTGGTTTTACAACAAATGAAATCTTTTATGGTAATATCAACCCCATTTAGGCAGAGGTGTTTGCCTTTCATCATAGCTGGACACCATTTACATGAACCACACTTGTAATTCCCTACTAGATCATTTCTTAACCATTTGTCCTTTTTAGAAACAAACTTACTGCGGACAAGATTATCCTTTAAATTTGCACTTCTTCTAAAGGTAACATACGGTTACCTTTAACTGACTTCCAAATGACTGTTCATCTGTCAGTTGTTGGAGGTGTATGGAGACCTTTACTTTGACATACTTTGACCCTGGTCACAAAGCAATTGTAAACAAAAGAAACACTCACAGTGAAAACATAGGTAAGGAGGGACATTCCAACCATTACGGTTAACAAAAGAACAATCTAGGGGCCCATGGCTACATTCGGATCATGTCCTAGGATCTTTCTTGACACATACAATGGAGCCTAAATGTGATGTAAATGTAGACTTAAGGCCCTATTATACAATACTATTAACGTCCTTGGCCAAAAATCATTTTATGTCGGCTGATTATGGTCTTTCAACATGTTGAAAGATCTTGATCTTTGCAGTGATGGGTGATGGTCTTTGTTGCTTGGTCCATGCAATAGGAGCTGCGGCAGCAGACCACCACTGTCTTCAATGGGCCGTCCGAACAATCTAAGGATCATTTGGGCAGCGAATCATGCTACTCCCAGCTTACTGTCTGAGCTAGTAATAGTACAGGCAGCGGACGGGAAAACGGAGGGGGGGGGGGAGTGTTGAGCTGACAGGTTGGTGCTCAATTCCCCTGGAAAATCATGCTGTGTAATACAGCCTTTAAACTGTCAAACCCTTCTCCTCTACTCAGAAATAAACATGGCCAAAATTACCCAAACATCAAGCAACTGTTGGGAGAATATTGTTTTGAATTTGATGGAATCAACAAACTATGTTGTAATGTTTATTGCTGCCTGCTTTTGACTTGTTTGAAACAGGAAGTTTATGTTATGTTAAAAAATGATTCCTGACAAGGATTCTTAATGGTTTCTTAGAAAATTCTATTTACAGCCCATATGCTTGACTTCATCCTGCCTTTGCTACCAGCATCTAAAAGGCATTTCAGTGGATGAGCTGCAGTTGCCTTGTTTGTGTACTAGTGGGGATACTAAACTGACAGCTATACAGAACACATGTTACCATACATATATTTAATAGTCATAAAATCCTGTCATGTTGATTTAATAGATTTAAATGTCTTAATGTGCAAATTTCTGAGTAACAACTGTGCTTTGATGTTAAAAATCCTAGAAAGCACAGTGTGTAGAAAATGAGAAATCAGTCATATCAGTTTAAAATTTTTCTGCGCTTTTCATATCATTTCACTAACATATTCTAACTGTACAGTCACACCCAGATGTATCTGCCTCAATGGCAAACCAGCCTTAATCCTGACCAGTGGGTGCAGCTCAGCAGGGACAGCTATCATGGGAAAGAATCATGCAGAACACATCAAAGGCAGAAGTGATTAGCCTGTTTTACAGTTGAGCACAGCAAGGCTTTGATTCCACTTAAATTTTTGGGAGGAGAAAAAATATTTTCGGAGGTATTTATGACAGTTGCAGCTCATCTGGATTGGCCACTGCTGAGAAAGTTAATTGCTTAAAGTTCTGCTGAGTTGAAGTCAGAATATAGTTTTCTTTTAGTGTCAACATTTAATATATGCAGAATTGGTATTTTTCTGACATTCATTTTATGAATCTAATGGCAGGTATTGCATATGGTTTAATAAATGTTCAGTTTGGTGTGGGAAGTAGACTGGTCATAGTCAATAACTGGTTATATTCACTGTCAGGCTACGTTAAATCCAATAAACTGAATGGGTTAACTGCCAGTATGCATTGCTTTGTCGCCTTCCCTTTTTGATAGGATTCTGACACAGCATATACTTACGATGCACTAGGTTATTGCATTGTGTACACTGTATAATATAATATATTAACCCCTTCTCGCATCAGTCAGTCACGCGGCGACCCTGCTCTGAACCGCCACGATCCCAGCTGCTATCTGTATCCCCCTAATTAGCGAACAGAGTCCGATCGCCGCACCCACTAATTATACATTTAAAGTTCAACTCCGGCAAAAAACATTTTTTAATATGTTACTACATATGGAAAGTTAGACTAATTCATAATGTACATTAATTATGGGAAATGCACATTTACTGCTATTTCCTTTAATTTAGTAGATCACTGAGACTTCAAATTCTCAGAAATTTGTTGACGTCACGAAGCAGGGTGTAATTCCAATGAAGTGTACAGCAGGGGGCGCACTATATATATATATATAGAAGTCAATGAGTACCATTGACTTCTATATATAGTGCGCCCCTGCTGGACACTTCATTGGAATCAATGGCTGTCTATGGAACAGGTGAGTCTGCACATATATACACTGTACTACTCCCTCATGATCTGCTCATAGTATAATCAGTATAATCATAGTATCGGCTTCTGATTCCTGCTGTCTGTCTGCTCCATGGAGAGGGTGGATACAACCTTGAGGACCGCCTGGAAAACTGGGATACAGCCATAGCCATAGGCTGTATCCCAGTTTTCTAGGGGGTCCTCAGGCTGTATCGACCCTCTCCACGGAGCGGGCAGACAGCGGGAATCAGTAGCCGATAGTTCAGGTTCATACGAACCCGAACCTCAGCCGGTTCGGTCATCCCTACCTACTACCTCCCTGAGACAGCTGCATTTAGAAAGCAGCTTTTGCGGGCCCACTCTGAACTCCCCTAGCGACGCCAGGACGTACGTGTACACCCTGGGTCGTCTAGGGGTTAAAGTATACTGTTAAAAAAATTTTTTTTAATAATAACAAATCCCCTCCCCTAATAAAAGTTTAAATCACCCACGTTTTCCAATTTTATATACTGTATATAAAAATAAATAAATAAATAAACAAACATATTTGGTATTGCCACGTGTGTAATCGCCCGAACTATTAAATTCTCCTATTCCAGATCTTGCACGGTAAACGGCGTATGTGCAAAAACTTGCCAAAGTGCAAAATTGGGCATTTCTAGTTACAACAAAAAAAATTACACCTAACACAGCCCTATAGACCATAGGTGAAAGAGTTATAAGGATAGGAATAAAGCAATTTTAAACACATTTCGTGTTTTTTTAATTAGGTTTTAATTTTTCAAAAACAGTCAGATAAAATAAAAGTTATATGAATTACATATCGTTGTAATCGCACTGACTTGAGGAACATATATCACATGTCATTTTTTACTATAGAACGAATGGCGTAAACATAATCCCCCCGCCCCCCCCATTGAAAATAAATTCTTTTTTTTTTTTTTTTTTTTCAATTTAACTGCACAAATACATTTTTTTCTGGTTTCACAGCATATTTTATGGAACAATTTAAGTCTGCCATTGTAAAATCCAATTATTGGTTTAATAAATAAGGGCTCATGTGGGTCTGTAGGTGAAAAAATGCAAGCGCTATGGCCTTTTAAACACGCAGAGAAAAAAATGAAACCGCCAAAACGAAAATTAGCCTGGTCCTGAAGGGGTTAAAGGTAGATGAAATTACACGTAAGTGCTACATTTTCAATAAAGAATCATACAATCTTTATTTTTTTTCTTATTATGGCGACACTGCATGTCTATAAAGTGTTTTTTACTTAAATTTTTAGTTTTAAATAAACTAGGTTTGTGTTCTCTTTTCTATCATCTTCTGTTATCTGGTAGCACCATTCTTCTATAGATGTATACTTAGTAAAAATGTGCTAGTTACATCCTGAGGTTTGTACCAATGAGCAGCTGATTAAGGTCAAGGCTTTGTTTGAAGGGCAAATACTGTAATTAATCCTGGGAAGTAATCCACACAACATTTTGGCAGATTTATGGTAGAAAGTCTCAAGCCTTAGTGACTCTGCCATCCCATCACTCATTTCTAGGCTAAGCAAATGACTTATTCAGTAATAGGGTAGAGTCCAGAAAAGGCATTTCATTTGGTCAGCTTTCTGGGTTAACAGAGATTAATTGGCCTTCATCCTGATGCTTTGAACGGGCCAGGAGCTTACGTAAGAAAGGACTTTCAAGAAGTAGGGAGAACTCTTGATTCCAGTGTAAAATCATTTATACAGAGATTCTACAAGGGGAACTTGTGTGTCCAGTTATCTCCATCATTGACACTTAACTCTAACGTCACGGTGAAGCTGACGTCCAGTTGTTGATTGTCTTTGTGTAGGCTAAAGAAATGTTATGCATTTGTGGAGAGAGGTAGAGAGAAGCTCAAGGTTAAGTGAGAGAAATGGTACAAAAGGTTGATGGAATATTTATGCACCAAAAAGTGCATCTGTTGCAGATTCCATCATCCACAACTAGCTAACTATATTCATTTCATTGGAGTGCAACACTGACGGCGCAAGTTTGTATCAATAAATTATCCTCATTTTATGAAAGTCACTGTACCTTAGCTGCTTGATTGACCAAGGTGAATTTCATAATCACAATCTGTAATAGTTTCTTTTGTAAGGCAAATGAGGGTATTGAAAAAAATCCAGCTAATTTACAAATGCTGGAAGATCATTTTCTTTTTTTAATTGAGTTTAAATATATATAAAAAAATAAATTTAGTTTGGTTTTTTATTTCTTATTCTATAGTTTTTATTTTCTTCTTAATGAGTCCTTACTCAAGCCTAATTTTACCACCATGTTCCAAGTGCCTCCCTGGCCCCCCGCATGTGGCTCCCTAGTTATTAACATCTGCAGATAATATTGTATGCTCCCCCAAAAGAGAAGCACATATGGGCACTCCAGTCAATGAATCCGGACGCCGACTCTGCACCAAAGTCAGTACAGCTCACAAACAATCGGTGCTCAGCCAAAAACAGATCAATGCTTACTCCAAATAGATTACAGCAGCAGCACTCACCCACTTAGATATAGACACTTTATTTTGGTTCAGGTAACATACAGGACATCATGCAATCCAATAGACAAGAGCTACGATCGTTTCACGCTCTGAGCCCGTTGAAGCTCGTGTAGCGTGAAACGATCATTGCTCTTGTCTATTGGATTGCATGATGTCCTGTATGTTATCTGAGCCGAAATAAAGCGTCTATATCCAAGTGGGTGAGTGCCTCTGCTGTAATCTATTTGGAGTAATAATATTGTACGCTAGTTGTGCTAGGGATCTAAGAGCGTTATGGTACTGAAACTTGGGACTTTAATCAAAACCATATCACCTGGAATTAACACGTGTGAAATATGTTTAAGAGACTTACTTAATATTCACAAGTTGCAAAAGGTTGGAGATCCTGAAGAGTAAGACTGCTGCTACATACGTGACAACCAAGCATTTTACTCTCTGGATCCTCTACTTTGATGTTGCCTGGTATTCTTATGTTCTAATTAATAAAGGTAAATTTATAATATTACCCTCTTAACTAAGTAATGGGATGTGTTTGATTGACGTGTTTCATTTGCCCATAGCACCTTTACCAAGCCACTATAGGAAAATATGGAATGGGGCCTCACTCAACCATGACCAAGCAGCGAGTTTAGAATATGAAAATCATATGATTACTTTGGTATCCCTAATACGGAAGGATATTGCATTAAAAATACCACAGTATACAGTGATGTCACAGTAGTGGAAAAGTATTTAAAGTACAAGAATCATACAAGAATAATGCATACTATGATATCATAGCACTTTAATAACACACAGGAAAGAGGTCACTATATACACACACTGTAACAGATCTAATATCCTAAACAGGTATAATAAATGTAAATAATGTTGTGGTACAGAGACAGGATAATGCAGACCAGGGTAAACCTAGATTGGGAACACATTTAGTTCTCCATTATCCAAAGTCGGCTCATTACGGCACCTATGGGCCCCCTTAGTTTGTAGGCACTATAGAAGCTGCTATGTCCACTACCCTGGTAGTTGTGCCTATACCTGCCTCTAGACACAATTACAAAAATACAAATACATTCAATTCAGGCACTGAAGTCATGACTGCAAAAAAAAAAAGCAAAAATTGCTTTATTCTATCTATTACCACTGTGAAATGGTATCTGGCAATGTGTGTTGGGTGCTGTAGTTAATGACAGTTGAAGAGCTAGAAGTTGTCTGCACTTGAGCGTCATATTGTCCTCCCTATTGGCTCGTAATACACACTATACTGTGTTTAAACATGTGTCAAATAATAGATATGCTGTATATCTAAGCAAGAATTGCTTTGTGAATGTATGTCATGAAGAAGTGAAACTCAGGGGAAAAATAAATCAATGGCAGAGCAAACCTGATGAGAAAGAAATACCACCCTATTGATCTAAGCTGTGTGCGGATAAGCCACTTGATGAGATTAAGTGAGTAATCAGACTCATCAGGCGTTTCTCTTTTCGGTGTTGGGTTCCATGCCATTTATTCTGCTTGTGCGGTGGGTAGTTTGAGCAGTAGAAATGTTGTTGATTTTAATTTGTGGATAGTTATAGCAATATACAGGTGTATTTGCAGGTTCTCAGGAAACTCTGTAAATTGAAATCAAGGAGGACATTGATTTTATGCTTTCAGCGCTCAGGATGTCGTCTTTATTCCGGCCTGATTGGTGGGGAGTTGGAGGCAAAGAATTCGGGGCTTGCAGTAGCACTCTGGTGCAATCAGTGCCTAAAATGAATAGTTATAAATAGATCTACAGGCTTTACTCAGTTTTTTTTAAATACATCTATTGATGTTTGTACCCAGGTCATGGTTTCAATGGTTACCTTCTGTTATAGGGGGGTAGTTACAACTTACTGAGACAAATCAACTCCTTTTGACCTTTCTAAGTGTATCCTTTTTAAAGTCTTGCAACCGAAATGCAAAAAGGAGTTACAGAATAGTAGGCAAAGTAGCGGGTTGTAGAACAGCAGGAAACAGCACAAGCACAATTCCTTCTGGATATGATGCACGGATGAATGGAACCAAATACAAACTATCAGGTTAAGTAAAGTGTGAAATTGAGCATAATCAAGATATGTGATAGAATTTAACACAAATTTATAATCTGTGGAACTAAACCAATGCAAATGAAGGAATCTGGCCTGCAAAGGGGGGGGGGGGGGGGGGGGTAAAAAGCGAATAGGAACCCCTATTTCTCTATAGATGTACAATAGGGGGAGGAGTGTGTTTCCAATTAAAGTCATTTAACTCAATAAGGATGTGGAAGAGGAGCCTGGTGTTAGCTACCTTTGCCAACAATCTTTGGGGGTGCATTTAGTAAGTATGTAAATTTAGGGGATATTACAATTAAAAAGATCTTTGATCTGGTAATGTATCATTGACCCATAAAAAAGGATCAGAGGCCAGGCTGGTCACAAAAAAAAGTTCCAGCTACACTGCCAGCAAATCTCTGGTGTATATATAGAATAGATGGTGTGTACTACCTATTGAATAAGGATCTCTGCAAGAGCACAAGTAGCTCCCATCAGCTTTGGGTTAAATCACGGAAGCAAGAAATATCTATTAAGTTAACCATGCCTTTTATTTAACTGTGTATGGGCACCTAATAGGAGACACTACTGGTGCGTTTACACAGACAGATTTATCCGACAGATCTTTGAAGCCAAAACCAGGAACAGACTATAAACAGACTAAGGTTAAGGTCAGAAAGTAAAGACTGGGATCTATCCTCTTTTGAAACCCATTCCTGGCTTTGGCTTCCAAAATCTGCACCATACAACTATGGAGTTTAGGGAATTGTAGATGGGGGGGGGCAGCTTCTTTGAGGATGAACCTTGTAAGTAGATAAGCTTAAACTATGTCAGGTTACAGAGAGGAGTGGGACCTTTGTGGTGCTTCTAGACGGAGCGATAATTCGCCCGATCGCACGATTAACGATTTTGAATAAACGATGTGTTTTTTATAACGATCAGCGTTTAGACGGAACGATACTTCGTACGGAAAAATCGTTTTGCGATCGTTTTGAGATCGCTTAAGCCTATCTTACACATAGGTTAAATCGGTGAACTACTGTTTAGACAGAACGATCTGCAAATTTTTTGCGAACGACAATTAAAGAACATGTTGAAAGATCAAAATGAACGATTTCTCGCTCGCCGCTTGATCGTTCGCAGCGTTTACACGTATGATTATCGTTCAAATCCGATCGTTAGCGAGCAAATTCGAACAATAATCGTTCCATCTAACAGCACCATTGGATAGAATGGTTGGTAAAAGTGTTTACCAATTTTTTAGCTACAAGATTTTGCAACTCTAAAATATACTTTGGTCATGGAACAAATTGATATGTTTAATACTTTACCCAATCCTAATACAACTATGGTGTAACTTAAAGTGTACTTGTCATTTTACAAAACTTTTGACATGTCCTAGAGACATACAAAAAACAAAAGGTGCAACAGCAACCCACAGGTGCAAGGGCTTACCGTATATACTCCTCCCAGCGTACACACTTTAAACACCTGCTCTGTAGATATTAAAAATTTAAATAAATATATATATATATATATATATATATATATATATATATATATATATATATTTTTTTTTTTTTTTTTTTTTTTTTTTTTTTTTTTTTTTTTTAGAAAAGTGAGGATCTTAGCAAACTATTTAATCAAACACAGTGTACCATATCTCCACATTAAGGCGTCCTCGAGACATGGTCCCTACTCTAGCATTTTCACACTAGCAATGGCCTCTCCTGGGCTGAATAAGCCTACAACTGGGCAGATAGGAACCAATTGATCTCTTTTATAGCAGCCTTGGGACATGGGTGGAGTGCAAGCCAACAGGAGGTAGCCACAGCCCCCACATTTAACAAAAAAAAGGGAAATTTAAATTTTTAATTTCTACAGAGCAGGCGTTTACCGTGTGTACGCTGGGAGGATTATATACAGTATGTCCTAGAGACATGTCAAAAGTTTTGATCGGTCCAGGTCTCAGTGCTCACACCGGGGCAAAGCTCTGAATTAAAAAAAAAGAGTTGTAAGACTTATAACGGGCTCCTAGGGAGACCGACTTTTTAAAAATCAGAATGGGGAGAGGACACACCGCACCCTATCGGTACAGGTCTATGCACTCAGACCCGTACCAAACAAAACTTTAAACATGTCTCTGTGAAAGGTTATAAGTTTTTTTTATATTGACAGGTACACTTTAAGCTCTTGACCCTAGAGTTAAAAAAATTTAACAGAGCCCCCACCTACCATATGCCATTTATAACACTGGTGTTATGTTACAGAGAAGGCTTTGGGGCCTCTCTGCAGCTCCTGCCTCTGTATGCCTATAGCTATGCCCCTTGGTGCAGAAGTTCATCTATATCATAAAAATCAAAGTCTGTCTGTCCTTCTGTCTGTCTGTCCTCTATAGACTTCCAAACGCCTGAACCGTTTGACCCCAAATTTGGCACACAGATACATTGGGTGCCCGGGAAGGTTATTGCGAAGGTCCCGTCCCCGCCAGATGTACAGGAGGGGAGGGGGAGGGGAAAGAGAGGCGCCCCATAGAGATGAATGGGAAAATCTCCTCACTGCAAACACAGGTGATATAATTAGCTGCAGCAGACACGGCAGTTGGAGCCTTAGCAACCAATAGGATTACTGCTTTCATTTTCACAGGGAGCAATGGTTTCTAGGGAAGCTGCCTCACAACATCCACAGTAATAACTGGTAGACCCCCTACTCCATCTATACAGTATATGTATACAGGACCCCCTACTCCATCCATACAGTACATGTATATACAGGACCCCCTACTCCATCTATACAGTACATGTATATACAGGACCCCCTACTCCATCCATACAGTACATGTATATACAGGGCCCACTACTCCATCTATACAGTACATGTATATACAGGACCCCCTACTCCATCTATACAGTACATGTATATACAGGACCCCCTACTCCATCTATACAGTACATATATATATACAGGGCACAACAGGTATACCAAACTGTGACTGGGTAACACTGCTACACCAGACCTGACCAATACCGCCATACTGTGCTGGATAACACTGTCATACCAGACCTGACCAATACCGCCATACTTTGACTGGATAACACTGCCAGACCTGACCAATACCGCCATACTGTGACTGGATAACACCTCCATACCAGACCTGACCAATACCGCCATACTGTGACTGGATAACACCTCCATACCAGACCTGACCAATACCGCCATACTGTGACTGGGTAACACCGCCACACCAGACCTGACCAATACCGCCATACTGTGACTGGATAATGCTGCCATACCAGACCTGACCAATACCGCCATACTGTGACTGGATAACACTGCCACACCAGACCTGACCAATACCGCCATACTGTGACTGGATAACACTGTCATACCAGACCTGACCAATACCGCCATACTGTGACTGGATAACACTGTCATATAAGACCTGACCAATACCGCCATACTGTGAATGGATAACACCGCCACACCAGACCTGACCAATACCGCTATACTGTGCTGGATAACACTGTCATACCAGACCTGACCAATACCGCCATACTGTGACTGGATAACACTGCCATACCAGACCTGACCAATACCGCCATACTGTGCTGGAAAACACTGTCATACCAGACCTGACCAATACCGCCATACTGTGACTGGATAACACTGCCATACCAGACCTGACCAATACCGGCAAACTGTGACTGGGTAACACCGCCACACCAGTCCTGACCAATACCACCATACTGTGACTGGATAACACCATCATATCAGACCTGACCAATACTGCCATACTGTGACTGGATAACACCGCTATACCAGACCTGACCAATACCACCATACCGTGACTGGATAACACCGCCACACCAGACCTGACCAATACCGCCATACTGTGACTGGATAACACCCCCATACCAGACATGACCAATATCGACACACTGTGACTGAATAACACTGTCATACGGGTAAATACAACCCTGCAGGTATACAGGACACTACAGGTATACAGGACCCCAAAACTATACACTACAAGTGCACGGGACCTCCACAAAACTATATACTACAGGTATACAGGACCCCAAACTTTACACTACAGGTATACAGGACCCCAAAACTATATACTACAGGTATACAGGACCTCCACCAACTATATACTTCAGGTATACAGGACCTCCACCAACTATATACTACAGGTATACAGGACCCCAAACTATACACTACAGGTATACAGGACCCCAAAACTATACACTACAGGTATACAGGAACTCCACCAACTATATACTACAGGTATATAGGACCCCAAACTATACACTACAGGTATACAGGACCTCAAAACCATACACTACAGGTATACAGGACCTACACCAACTCTATAATACAGGTATACAGCAACTTCACCAACTCTATTCTACAAGTATACAGGACCCCAAATATACTACATGTATACAGGAACTCCACCAGCTATATACTACAGGTATATAGGACCCCAAACTATACACTACAGGTATACAAGACCTCCACCAACTCTATACTATAGTTATACAGGACCCTCAAACTATTTACTACAGGTATACAGGACCCCCGAACTATATACTACAGGTATACAAGACCTCCACCAATTATACACTACAGGTATCCAGGACCCTCAAACTATAAACTACAGGTATACAAGACCTCCACCAACTATACATTACAGGTATACAGCACCAACTATATACTACAGGTATACAGGACCCCCGAACTATACAGTACAGGTATACAGGACCTTCACCAACTGTACACTGCAGGTATACAGGACCTCCCTCAACTATACACTATAGGTATACAGCCCCCCCAACTATGCACTACAGATATGCGAGACCCCTAAAAACTATACATTGTGGGTATACAGAACCCCTCCAACTATGCACTACAGGTATACACTAATTCCACTGATTAACTCAGATGAAACAATACCTTTAGCTTTGCCTCCTGGGCACCTTAGAACAAATCTAATTAACACACTGACACTTTATACCCGGGCAGCGCCGGGTACATTTTCTAGTAGTTCATATTTTTCCTACAAATAATGCCAAAAACGGCAGAATGACTGTGATCAGTGATTAAGCCCTAAAACATTGGTGAGAACAGTTATGTTTATGTCATAGCTAAGTGTCTAGTTTTAAGTTGAGTCATTTGATATCTTTTTGCCACCAGTAATACATATCATGGTGCTGATTTCATCCACAAATCCTTTAGATACTGATAACTTGCTTGTATCATTAATGGTAAATTTACTCACTTAAATCCAGTGTGACATGTAATAAATAGAGATGAGCCAAAGTGCTTATCAAGCGAAGCGAAGCGCTTCGTTTGATCAGCGCTCCATTTATCAAGCCACTCCAGGTGCCAGGGAAAAGCTTGATCCAATCCTGGGAAACTAGGAGAAGTTTCCCAGGATTGAATCCAGCCTTTTCCCGCATCCTGGGAGGAGTGGCAGGGAGCAGAGCAGTGCGGGAAGCCCGGCGGCGTGATCAGCAGAGCACCAGACAAATAAAGCGATTCGCTTCGCTTGATGAGTGCTTTGACTCATCTCTAGTAATAAACCTTGCACACAGACCACACGCCCTTTGCTCAACGCTGTTCCCTCTTTCCACCCACTTGGTGATTGGGGCATAGACTGGTGAAGCTAGCATAATTTATGCATAATGTAGGGATTTAAACAAAAATTTGTGATATTTCACTGGTCTGCACCCAGAGCAGACCTCAACCTTTCTGCTTATGCTTTTGTTAAATTGTTAAGATAAAAGGAAATTAAGAATTTTCCTTTATTAATCTTGATAACTATCTGTCTTATGGTTTGTTTACACAGACAGATTTATCTGACAGATTTTTGAAGCCAAAGCCAGGAATGGATTAGAAAAGAGGAGAAATCTCAGTGTTTTCTTTATGACCAGTTCCCTGTTTATAATCTGTTCCTGGTTTTGGCTTAAAAAATCTGTCAGATAAATCTGTCTGTGTAAACGCACCATCAGTCCCTAATGGGCTGGAATCTAAATGTTTTCCCACCATACTGAATTATTGCATATTTATCTCTCAGATATAGAATCCTTCTCTTGTCTTGGGGACTTACATTTTCCTTCTTAGGGCCCTATTACACTGAGCGATTTTTAACGATTAACGACTATCGACTATCGCAAACGAGATTGTTTATCGTTAACCTAAAATAGTTCACCATATTACACGGAACCATAATCGTTAGTTACGATCGTTACCATGATCGTTTATTCCTTCTGATCCCAGAAAAACAATGAACAATGTGCTATTACACTGAACCCTTAGTGAACAAATGCGGAACTTGAGTGAACAAACGTGGAATTACAGCGAACGATTAATGAACGATTAACGATAATTTTAGGTTCAGATCTATATCAATGATCAACGACATACGAACGATTTTTCGATCGTTGCCTGCAATTACACGAACGATTATCGTTTAAATTCAAACGATTTAACGATTTTTCCCACAATAATCGCTCGTAATAGGGCCCTTAGGCTATGTTCTCACATAGTATTTTGTTCAGTATTTTTGCTCAGTATTTTGCAACCAAAACCAGGAGTAGATTGAAAATACAGTCTATGTTCACACACTGTTGAAATTAAATGGATGGTCATTTAATGGCAAATAATGGCCGTTGTTTTTGTTTTTTTGTTTTGTTTTAACAGCAATTATTTGCCATTAAATGGTGGTCATCCATTAAATTCCAACAGTGTGTCAACATAGCCTTTCTGTGTTTTCAATCCACTCCTGGTTTTGGTTGCAAAATACTGAGCAAAAATGCTGTGTGTGAACATTGCCTTACAATGATGCTTCCAACTAAACCCTGGCAGAGAAATTTAGCACAGCCAATTCAGAGTGAATAAGGTTTAGGAGACAAGTGACTATAACCAAATTAGTTTCTCCTTTGCTTAGTTTTGTCACATTACATTAAAAATATTGAGGGAGGAAGCTTAAACTTTGGCTAGACCCTCTGACCATGTGTTATGTGTTTTAGGGGCAGTTTGGTTTGGTTTCCAAATCTCAAAATATTTTAAAAGTGTCATTGTCATTATAATTTTAAAAATCCAATTGTGTGATATAAATGAGATATAAAGCAAGTTTGCAATAAATATACTGTATATATATATATATATATATTATTTTTTTTATCATGCTGTAAAACAAAGTTATACGTACACTGCTGGTTGAAAAAAGGAGACCAAACACAGGAAGTTCCGGCCAGTACAGAGAGTCACAGCTCAGTGTGTCCATTAATCAAATGACTGCCTTCTCTGTGAGCGCTCAGATGACCTGGGAAAACATGATTTCCTGTTTTCTGACTCTTTGGACTGACATTGGAGTCAGAACACAGGAAGTGCCATATTCTCCATCTTTTTTATCTGACATCTACTGTTGATTTAGATTTTGAAAGTTATAACGCCAGTGACACTTTAATGTCATGTAAAAAAATCAAAGTAAGCTAGCTTGCACTTTAATGAGAGCTGTCATCACTTTCATACTGCCTTAACTAGGATTGAGTAGGGTTGTCCCCAGCAGCTTCTCTCCATCCTGATAGCCTTGACTGATAGACTTCTCCTTGTTCAGGTGGAGGGAAAAAATATATTAATGAAGGCTGTTGGTGAGTAGTAGCCACTGGGGATCTCCCTGATGACTTGTGATTCATTCAGCATAAAATGGTGACAGGTTCCCTTTAAACCATTTTTAGGTACAACTGTCTTCACTGAATATTGTATTATATATATTTAAAGCTACAAGAGATTGTTTTATTCCACTCCAAATCTCCTGCATATA
Source organism: Dendropsophus ebraccatus (assembly GCF_027789765.1). Taxonomy (NCBI): domain Eukaryota; kingdom Metazoa; phylum Chordata; class Amphibia; order Anura; family Hylidae; genus Dendropsophus; species Dendropsophus ebraccatus. Next base: position 67,959,453 of record NC_091461.1, on the reverse strand, counting down.
CATTAAGGTAAATTATAAAATTGTACCTGCCTGCAGCTGCCACTGTAGGGGTCTTAGGAGCTTACTACTTACTTTAACAGAATACACATTTTAAGCTCCTTGGTGCTCCAACTGTTTTAAAGATATATTAAGAGAATAATAACTGGGATTTGAGTTAAAAAGCAATCTATCATTATAATTCAAGCAACATATAACAATGGGAGGATTTGAGTTTCTCTTTAAAAGTTGTTGATTTTCTTAAGGCATTGAGAAGCTTGTAAATAATAAAGAAGGATGATTCAACATGGTTTAAAATGTCTTAATATTGAATAATGGATTGCGATTCTAAGATGGGCATGTGTCTAATATGGTTTAAGCCCAATACAGCTTGCATGTAATGGCGTAGCTCAGTTCCTTCTACTTCAATGGTGAAGAGCTGCAATACAATCCACGACCAATGGACAGGTGTGACACTGTTGTTTCCCTTATCCTCTAATACTAAAAAATAAATATATAAATCAAATAAATAAATCTTAGGGTACAAACACACACACCGTATACGCAGCAGATACGCAGCAAATACGCAGCAGATCTGCAGCAGATTTGATGGTGCAGATCTGATGCTGTGTTCAGTTATTTAGATCTAATCTGCTGCGTATTTGCTGCGTGTTTGCTGCGTATTTGCTGCGTATCGCAGCAGTAAATATGCTGCGTATACGGTGTGTGTGTTTATACCCTTAAAGAGAATGTACCAATAGGTACATTGCTTTGTGTTTTTTATATGAACAAACCGGAGCCGCTTCACAGAAGGGATATTCATGTGCCTAATGTTAGGCTGATGCCTGGGAATAGACCAGTGCTGTGCACGGGAACAGGGCGGCAATACAAAAAAGGACTGAGGTACCAGCATCCCTGCGCCGACACCAGTCTGTTTATGTAAAAAACATAAAGCAACGAACCTAGTGGTACATGCACTTTAACCCCTAACTAAAGTTTCTATGTTGGGCTTTGTTTTCCTTTTAATATTTTTTTCTTTTTCTTGCAAAAGTGACTAAAAGTATGAGGAATGATATAGATCATCCAGCTATGATCAAAGAAGTGCTAGATATGCAGCACAGAGACCCTATTGCTGTTTGCTACAAGCATCATACAAGCTTAGTTCTAGTAACCTAAGATATTTCAAAGTGTCAGCAAAGCACCGAGCCAGTAAAACAACTACAGTATATCTGACTTATTATGTGTCACTGAAATAAGAGCAGTCTGAGGAGCTCATGATTTTATTACTTCTAATTATGGACTTTATTTTCTTTATAACCCTCACTAAGTCAAGGTGATTTACATTTACATCATAATGTTGGAACAAATAATTAAAAGGTTGTTTTTGTGCCTACTTAGAAAAGCACCCTAGTAGGCTGGGTTCACACTATGTATATTTCAGGCAGTATTTGGTCCTCATGTCAGGTCCTCATAGCAACCAAAACCAGGAGTGGATTGAAAACACAGAAAGGATCTGTTCACACAATGTTGAAATTGAGTGGATGGCCGCCATATAACAGTAAATAACGGCCATTATTTCAATACCACAGCCGTTGTTTTAAAATAACAGCAAATATTTGCCATTAAATGATGGCCATCCACTCAATTACAACATTATGTGAACAGAGCCTTTCTGTGTTTTCAATCCACTCCTGGTTTTGGTTGCTATACAGCCTCACAAATACAGCCTCAAATATACATAGTGTGAACCCAGCCTAGTACTGCAACTGAACTTATTATGAAAAAGATCAGATCCAGAAATTTAAATCTATTCTACATTCAGTCCCTACATAATAAGCAATGGTATGCAAAATAGTATTGTATGACCTCAAGAAAGGTATTGAATCTCCTTGCTGAGATCCAGGTAGTAGGCAGTCTTTAAAGCGAATGTACCACCAGTTACATTGCCATGGGCTTTTTACATGAACAGACTGGCCACAGCATGCTGATGTTGGTGGCGCCGTCTTTTTTTTTTCGAACCGTCGCCTGATTCCCGCAAACAGCGACGCTCTATTCCCGAGCACCGGCCCAGCATGAAGCACTGGGGGCGGTCCTGCCAGCCCCTAATGTGACGATCTCCTCTCTGTGATGCAGTTCCATTAATTCTAATACACAAAAGCACAGATAAATGATAAATGGCAAGATACAGACCCACTACAGGCATGAAAATAGTTAAAAACAGCCCTCCCAACTGCTAAAAAAAATTCCCACAAAAATAATGAGGCTCTTGGTTACCATTTGCAAACAGTGTAAACCACCCCACCACGATAAGGTGGCCTCATATCTGGGCAGACCCTACACTGTACTATGGCCTCTCCATGGCGTGTAATACGCCTATGCTCTTGACATATAAGATTCGTCTTATACCGGCAAAAATAATTGCACCACCTGGGTGGGATGGGGGAAGTGCACGACCAAGTAGAGGCAGCCACTCCCCCCATCTGAAACACAGAAAAAAAGACAAGTTTGGTAAGCTCTCCTAGAACACCATTCACACTAGGCAGGAGCACGTTGCTATGGTTGAAATTGCAAAACAATTATTTCTAATGGTCACTTGTGATGCAACATAATCCCTGCAGTGCATTGTGGCCATGAAGCAGTTGATGATGTTAATAAAAAGTAACTAATTTACTATTACTCTCCAGAGCCTGTGTGCTTTTTTCATAATTGTTGGAATTGCTTTATTACAGGTAACACCAATAGCATATTTGCCTTGGATTATATCAGTGGTGCGTTAACTCTAAATGGGCAGCTGGACCGAGAAAATCCCCTGTACACATCAGGATTCATTTTAACAGTTAAGGTAATGAATTTTGCTTCCACATTTCTATGGTTTTTGCTATTTTGAATGTAATGGCGCTCTTAAAATATAGTTTTCTGTTCAGTAATTTTTTTTATTTTACTTTTTTTATTAAACACAAAGTTTGATCCATTATAATAAAAAATGTTCTTTTTAATAAAGGAGAATTTTACAGTACAGGCGTCTGAATAAATAGAAAGCATAGGATTCAGGGCATTAATCTGAAGCTTTTTATTGTTTTAACAGTTTATAAAGCTTTTCCAGTTCATTTTGATTAGTTTTATATTAAAACCCCATGATAGGTTAATATGCAACAAGCCACAGAGAATATACAGTACCCTATCCTGCTTGTAAAAAGTGCACAGTATACAGTCACTGTGGAATAGAGAGTTATGATTTTTCATAGGTCAATTAAAGGGGTTAGCCACTTTATAGTAAAATAGTTCAGTGTACAGTATTAGGCTATCTTCACATGGCATAAGATACTGGCCGTTCCGTGACCCACCCGGGTCATGGAACGGCCAGTGTCAGAGAAGATCATCCCAGCCGCTACTGCTGTACCAACCGGATGATCTTCACTGCTGCTGAATTCGGATGCGGGCGCATTTGTGGTCGCATCTGTGCGCACTGCAGCACAAAGTAGGTAAAGGATAAATAATGGCCGTGTTGCAAATCGGCAACAGCAGCCGTGATTAATAATTTACGTTGTGTGAACATAGCCTTAGTATGTGTACCCAAAGCACTTACTGACAGCAGCTTTTTGTGTACCTAATAGAGTTAAAAACAGACTCCACTCCAACATGCTGTTCTGCCCTGCTCTGTGGTGAGTCTGTTCATTAAATGGCAAATGGCCGGCATGGAGGAGCATGTGACAATGCCCTGCCTCCAGTGTCCACCACTGAGCCTGCATTTGCCAATGGAGAACCCAGGACACAGGGCATAGTCACATGCTCCTCCGTGTCGGCCACTTTATAGACAGACTCACCACACAGCAGGGCAGCACAGCCTGGAAGAGAGAAGTCTGATTTTTAGCTCTCTGAGGTATACAGGGAGCTGCTGTCAGTATATACAGAGAGTACACTTACTAATACAGGATAATTTTACTATAGAGTGGCCAACCCCTTTAAATTATCAGTCAAGCTAGGACACTAGAGTGCAGTATAGATGCAAAAATTGGCCTCCTCACATTTCAAGATCTCTGCTTGTGGTCATTGAGTGTTCACCCTAGTCATTTATTTCTTAGGGTTGGAAGTCAATTTTGGTTATGATATAATCACACAGTTACACTTGTTACCGTAGAGCTCTCTTCACAGTCTTTTTTTTTTTTTTTTTTTGGTGGAAGTAAACATTGAAGACACCTTGCCAACTAAGGCAGGAAGCATTTTTCAATATGCCCAGGGAGGGAGTGGGTAAAAGACCTCCACTTATTTCTCTTACTCCAGCACTGACATCCACAGTCTGCAACTCTGTCCCTGGCCGCTTACTGGTGGTGAGAAGGGACCTGGGAATTGGCATGGCAGGGCTGCTCAGACATTCAGGAAGGGACCTGAGAGTTGACATGGCAGGCCTACTCAACCATTCAGGAAGGGACCTGGGAGTTGACGTGGCATGCCTGCTCAGCCATTCAGGAAGGGACCTGAGAGTTAACGTGGCAGGCCTGCTCAGCCATTCTGGAAGGGACCTGGGAGTTGAAGTGGCAGGCATTCTCAGCCATTCAGTAAGGGACCTGGGAGTTTACGTGGCATGCCTGCTCAGCCATTCTGGAAGGGACCTGGGAGTTGACGTGGTAGGCCTGCTCAGCCATTCTGGAAGGGACCTGAGAGTTGACATGGCAGGCCTGCTCAGCCATTCTGGAAGGGACCTGAGAGTTGACATGGCAGGCCTGCTCAGCCATTCTGGAAGGGACCTGGGAGTTGAAGTGGCAGGCCTTCTCAGCCATTCAGGAAGGGACCTGGGAGTTGAAGTGGCAGGCCTTCTCAGCCATTCAGGAAGGGACCTGGGAGTTGACATGGCAGGCCTTCTCAGCCATTCAGGAAGGGACATGGGAGTTGACATGGCAGGCCTTCTCAGCCATTCAGGAAGGGACATGGGAGTTGACATGGCAGGCCTTCTCAGCCATTCAGTGACAGAATGGCTGCACAGCCTGCCACTTCATATCCTAGGTTTCTTCTTACTATCAGGAAGCGGTCAGAGACCAGAGCAGCTGTCTGCAGGCATCAGCACTGAAGCTGGAGAGGCATGTGGATGTTATTGTTTTCACCCATCCCCCCCCCAGTTCTCCTTTAATACTCAAATTATAGAAAAAGTAAAATTATAAATAAGCTTTTTCTCAAATTTGCTCAAACTAGATTTTTTTTTTTAACCCATTTATGCTGAGTGTGTCTCATTTTTCTTTATAAGCCATTATTTTGCATGTTAGAAGAAAATAAAAACTATACCACTCGTAGAACTAGTCCATTTGAGAGAGCACTGAGGCATGAAGATACTTAATCACTGATCCACATGCATTGGAAAAACTATCCTAGCTCACCCCTCTACCCGATTTGCAAGCTTTTAATTAAAATCAATAAGAGTTTGGCTTATTACTTAAAAGCATTCTAAGGTCTGTTTGGCATCGGAACTGTGGAGCTGGCCACAAATCAGCAACTATTTTGCAGTTCTATTGATTTTTGCCGATCCTAGGCTGTGCCAAAGGTGTAGAGATCATTTTTCAGTTCTAGAAGGGGCACCAGTCTTGTAGTGCTGGAAAGTGACACATAATTACAGCACTTGACCTCTGATAAGATTCGCTCAATACCCCATTATCATCATAGTGGCACTTGAGGTGCCTAGGTCTTTCATTTTCCTTCTTTAATTGGAATAAGGGAATATAAGGAACTGTATCTTCTTCAATGGAACAGAACATGCTGTATTGTGACAGAAAGCAACAGGAGCATCCTATTAAAGACCTTTCTCCTTATGAAGTTGTCCCGGTCATTGACAAGGTCTCGTCTACACAAAGACCAATTTGTCAGCGCAACAGAAAGAACAGTTTTGCCCTTTTGCTGTTCTGTTCTTTCTGTCCAAGAAATACTGAATTTTTTATCACCTGTACTATAACAGAATTATCTGGGGGGGGGGGGGGGGGCAAACATGTATGTATATAAATATTTATCATTAGTAACTTTTCTGTCAATTTTCACTAACACAAAAGTACAGTAAGTGAAAATTGTAAATATAAATACAATTATAAATATAAAATACTCCCAGGTTGAATGTAAGATAGAAGTCTATTGTGATTTTATTCAGCCATAGAAAACGGTATAATACAGCATTACAGTTTTATTTTTAACTTTCATAACATTTTACTATTTTAAGGGAACAGAATTGCTGGATGACAGAAGCCCTTCTGATGCCACTGTAAGAACTACATTCAACATTCTAGTAATTGACATCAATGACAATGCTCCCCAGTTTAACAGCTCAGAGTACAGCGTCAGCATTCCAGAGCTGGCCCAGCTTGGTTTTGCACTGCCTCTGTATATCCAAGTACAAGATAAAGATGAGGTAAGGGCCAGCACATGCATATTTTAAAGATGTTTTTGTTGAATGAATGTAGGCAGTGAAAATCATGGTAATATCGTAAGTTATTAATTCAATAAATTTAAAGCAGGCATGTCAAAGGTTATGATCAGTTGGAGTTTGGGTGTTCAGACACTTGCTGAAGAAGCTGTCTAGATTTTTGTATGCATTATTTGCATATTATCTTAAGATGGATATTTAACTGTGTTAACTGGTGTTCATCCGTATATATGTGTGATAACAAAAGTATCATTCAGTAACAAGTTTTACATTTGTTGGACAGCTCTTAAATCCATAGATATGCACTTTAATGGGTGCTGGGCTGTATGGCCACTATATTATACAAGGTAATATCTCCTTTAAGCCCTATTCTCTGTATATGTGAACAGCGTGGCCCTGGCCAACAGCTGATTAGTGAGATGCCAAAATCCGATGTGGTATAGGTGACCTATCCTTTGGTTGGCGATCAATCCCATTGATCGCTGGAGGCTGAATGGGATCACTGTAAAGTATACATACTCTTTTCTGTTAACCTCTGGGTTGGTTGATAGCATTACTTTATATCATATCTTCTGCTCCCTCTGGTCATCAATAGATGAATGCTGTAAAGTTATAGTAATTTTTTTTTAGATTAAAGGGGTTATCCAGCCTGTGCAAATTGATGGCTTATTCTCCAGATTTATTTGCCCTTATCCTTGCATTCACCATTCTTTTTGTAGCATCAGTGCACAGAACTGCAGCAAGGCCCTGTTCACTTGAAAAGGACAGTGCAGCAGTTGTACCACTTGTATCACTGCTACTAACAGTGCAGAAAACATAAAAAAAGTTGTAAAGCTTGCATGTGCCATGGCCTCTTCAAAGAGCTGAAAGATTGACCCCCACTGATCTAATATGGATGGCCACTCAATTTTTACCGGGTGGATAAACGATTTAAGCAAATTGTGAGCATTACAGAAGTGTTAGATATCCTGAGTTATTTGCAGTAAATACTCCCCAAACCTTCCCTCTACTCCCTTCCCTTGAGTGATGTCTCTAGCCATGTCCTTGTTGGATACTAGATTCTTCACTTAAAAGCAGAAGGGAAGGGGGTTGGGGAAAAATTACTGTGCTCCTACTAATACTTTTAGTATCAAACAGATCAATTTTATTGCAATCTCAAGGCAATGCATAGTACAAGCATATGGGCCTTTTCGGCCTCCATAGAGAACAAAGAAAAAAGAGCAATCAAGCAAGTAATGATCATAGGGAACAAACAGAAATAGTGCAGTACAGTATCAATGGCTAAAATAAATAGCAAGTAGTGTCAAATCAAGTAGTAATATAGTACGAAATATCCCTCACGTGGGAAGAGGTATACCACGGTCTCCAGGTTCGTTCAAACGCCTCCACTGTATCTCCCCTGGTCGCAGCAATTTTTTAAGATAACATGATATCGTTGACCCTGTCCTTCACCTTATCTAAGTGAAGATGAGGTTTTTTCCAACTGGAAGCTATATATATTCTGGCTGCCATTAAAATAAGTTGAGCCAGCTTAAATGGCCTATAGGGCATACGGGAGGGTTTGACACCAAATAGACATAGCTGAGGCGTTGAACGGAGAGGGTATCCCACCACGTCCACCGCCAGCTGAACCACTTGTGACCTACTAATACTTTTATAGGGGTTGTCCGATGATTAAGACTTGGCTACCCACAGAATAGGGGATCGGTGTATGATTGTGGATGGTTCAACTGCAGGGACTCCCACAGTCTCACACAGCTCAGTTCATGGTCTATGGGAGATAGTAATGCCAGAGATAGTGAAGGATAACCCCCCCCCCCCCCAACCGCTTGTACCTTCAGATAGCTGCTTTTAATCCAAGATCTGTCCTGGGGTCTGTTTGGCAGGGGATGCAGTTCTTGTTCTAAAAAACAACTTTTAAACTTGCAGCCCTGTGTCAAAGGGCCGTGGCCTAGATTGTGTATGTGTTAGGCTGGCACACACTCTCCATCCATCCTCCCCACCCTTTTCATAATTAGGAAAGCCCCTAGAACATTTTCTCCTGTCTGAACATTGCACAGGAGCCTTAACAATTCAGCCCATGTGCTGTGCTGACACAGCTGATGAATAGGAGACAATCTGCCCGGAGCATTCCTAATAAAAAGGAGGGTGGGGAGGAGGGACAGAGAGGGTGTGCCAGCACAGAACAGATTGGATTAAAAGCAGCTATCGGAAGGTACAAGCAGTTGTTTTTTTTTGTTTTTTTTTTTTGGGGGGGGGGGGTCAGATTGTGCGTAAACAGTCACTTTAAGTAAATCATGTCACATGAGCTGTATAAATAAAGCAATAGTTTACTGAACTTTCATTATTTTTTTTCTCTATTAAAGAAACTGCTATACATTTTAGTAACCCACAATAGTACAATATAAAGATTAGGACATTATTATCTATGAACTTTTTTTTTTTTTTTTAATAGAAAACTAATTTTCTGTGCCACAAGCAGTCTCTGCATTTACATTCAGAAAAAAATACCACTGTGTCCACATTCATTTCCTGTTTTCCTGCTATTAAATTTAGTTTGAATTTTCTTGAACCGTATAAGCAGCCTGTTGAGTTAGGGATTTCTACTGCAATACGGTGTGTGTGAAGCTACCCTTATACAAATAAAATGACACAGAAATGGTGATACTATATATATTTTTTTTAAAGTTTTTTAGTACTCATTTCTTATTGTTCTTTTTCTACCTGAAATAAATCACTGTTGTCATATTGGGCTTCAAGTGTTGATTAAAAACAAAAATAATATTGTACAGATACTAGTTCAGTGCCCTAGCTTGAAATTGCCATCTAGATCTCTAACTTTCCCAGTACAGTTCAACAGGATGGTGAGGCAACAAACTGAAAGGGACTGGAGGCAAACCAGTGGGGAACCCTCCTCTTCAAAACAGTGTCTGGCCACCAAGGCCTTCAAAATAGACAGAAAGCCACAGAGGATATCAATAAGGATATAACTTTATATGAGAAAACTGAAGTAAGGCCCACATGGAATAGAATAAAATTGAAAAAGACTATACAGGAGCTTTGTATAATAAGATGTGTCTTGTGTAATTTACTTATCTATCATGTTTAGAGGCATGGAAAAAGACAGAGAATGCACCATCAGTTACTTGAAAAACAGTACAATAACAGTGATTTTATAGAAACACAAAACTAGTAATCCACTACTAGGTATATATTTTATAGGATGATAGTTATTATATTTTATACTTCTTACTGGAGACGAAGGTTCTTTAGCCCCTAACAGTTTGGCGCTGAATAGGTTATGGGTGGAGTAAAATGACTGTTCTCATTGTTCACCCCTACAAAACAGTAAGGACTTTTCTGATCTGCTTCTCCGGTTGCATTCCTTTAAATACTCACTGGTAACAGTAAGCTAATAGAACAACAGCAGTGTCATAACTCAGCAAAGCCTTAACCCTAGGAGAACAGTACAGATCCAACAAGTGAGAGGGCAAGATGAGAGTATAGAGTCAGGACCAGAAATAGATATACAGGCACCAGGTAAACAATTTCAAAGGCAAGACAGGAGCAATATTTAAGAACAAAACCAAGATCTGGGCCATTTAACAACCAAGAGAAGGATCAGTAGGGATTTCAGCATTAGAGGTATTACAGCTAGGGTTACACCACCGTGACCAGTAACCACTGTGCTGCATTGCCTGTCATATGACTCTATGATTACTATAAGTGTGACTCAAAGCAGACGCAACCCGACAATCACTAAAAATGTATCCTGGACAGATTTTTTTTAAGACTATGGGTTCACAACGCAACCTCATTCACTTATTCACTGGTTGTGAAACTAAGACTCACCATGTAGCCCTAGGCTAACACTTTTTTTTCCAACAATCATGCTCTTACCAAGAACCCATTCATAGATATGTTTAGGCTACAATCCAACACTAGGAAGCAGTGATCTATGTTTCTGCTCTCAAAAAGACATACTAAGCCTTTCTATCTTTAATACCCAGTTCTATTCTTTGATAGGAGCACTGTAATCTGTGATCTCCAGTAAGTAAGTCTGTAAACACAGATTATTGTAATGAATCTTCAAGGTTGTACTACGGCAGGAGTGGTTTTTCGAGTATCACCTCCTTACCTCCCTGGCTCCAGTGCTGGGGCCGAGTTTACACTGCTCTGCCCCCCCCCCCCCATTCTCCGGCTGGGCACATCTCGAAAAGAACTTGAGGTGTGACGCTGGCAGGCCTACTCAGACATTCTGCAGCTGTGGCGGGGTCCCACCTCTGCTGCTGAATGCCAGCGTCACACCTCAAGTTCTCTTTAAGACATGAGCGTCCGGAAACTGGGGACCAGATCATTGTGAAGCCACCCTGGGTGAAATTGTTGTTGGGAGTGGAGACATTTTTTATTACTATTATCCTGTTATGGTACAGTACCTGGGCGTGGCTGTGGTTCTCATACACGCTGTTACTGAGTGTTGTGCCTTGCATTCGCACAACATCATCAGGTGAGAGTCTCCCATTTACTGTCCTTCACTTTCATCCTTTTCAGACATCACACCATGGAGCGCTGTTTACATTTGTATTCACTTTTTCATTTTGACATCCAAAGCGAATTATTAACCCATTGCCTGGTGGTTGAAATATCAAAATGGATGAGCTACAGTAATGTGTTTAGCAGAGATTTTCACGAATTCAGTCAGTGAATGCAGGAGATCCAGAGTCCATTCCCTAATAGAAAGCCTTATAGTTAAATGTAGAAAGCCAGAGAATCGGCTGTCAAAGGCTAAGCATTCTTCTGCTGGATATTCTAACATGGTTCTCATGCTTCTATATTGAATAATATTTTAAACGGACCCAACGATAGGAAACTGTTCAGGATTTTCCTCAGGAAAACATCAAGCAAGTTGTCCCAAGTGTAAAGAAATTACTTATCTTTTATAGAAGTGAGGGAAAGGGCAGATATGAGAAAATTAGCAATACAGGGAATGATCCAGAAAATTGGCCATAAAGTTAGAGAATCAATCATGCGAAGAAGAGATAAGCTGAAGTTAGTCTGTCTCAAATTGATCCTGTCTGTAACAGCATGAATGGAATTGAACAGAAAACAGTTAAGATAATTTAAATAGAGATTAGAAAGAAACAACATAGAGTTGTAATGTGCAAATGGTCAGAGATAACCGTAAAGAAAATATGATAGTGTAAGGAAAAATTTGGGAACTCTCCTTCATTGCAACCATTGACACTAAAGCTAGATATACAATAAAAGCAAAAATCTGCCAATGATCTCATGGGGATGAGGACCTCCCAGATGTTACCTGGCAGTTCTAGGGGGAAGAAGGAATTGGACACATTAGATTTTAATATATATGTAAGAAGATAGATAAAAAGGCAGATTTCTACCATATTATCTAATCGATAATTAAGTGGCTAGATTTTTATATATTTTTTTCTGATAGTCATTGGCTAAAAATATAGGTGTACAACATGATCGGCCAGTTACAGACAGTTCTTTGTTGCTGCGCACATTTATATTCGGTAAGGAAAATCCCATAATCTTTTGGGCACAATTATCAGTGTTTTTTTTTTTGTTTTGTTTTGTTTTGTTTTACGCACAGCTCATTTTTAATTTTGCCGGTTTCCTACTGCTGAATTTATTAAGAGGCTGTTGTCTCCCTGTGTGCAATGTCATGCTCCCTCTCCAACCATATGTGCACAAGGCGCAAACTTAAAAAAAAACAAAAAAAAACGCAGGGGTCATTGAATAAAAAATTTGCACTTTCTTTAATTTGAGCTAGGTGTAGACATTAATCATTGGGCCCCTTAAAGTTTTCATAATAATAGGCTGGCCCAATTTTCGGCATTTTCCTCATTATTATTACAGAAAAGGTGGTTCTGAAAGATAACACCTGTTATACTCGAGAAGCATTATTCATAATACATAATGGCCACAGTTCCCCATCCTCCCTCTCTCTGCACAATGACCTTTGCACGCATGGCTAGAAAGCTCTCCCATGTTCAGCTCTAGACTACAGGTTCCTATGATCATAGCCATTTTGGACAAAATGTAGCCCTGAGCAGAATTAAAAGGGGAATCCTAAATGTTAAAATATTGTCCCAACTATTGGTCCTATTGAGCAGATTCAGACTGTGACATATCATGGGTGTTTATAGGGTCTTAAATCACAAGCTGCAAGGTATGTGTCCCCGGTAAACACACCTATTTATATATTATAGATTTGTATCAAATATTACCACTATCTCCAGTAGCAAATATATACTTATAATGATTGTCTATTACCTCCATACTATTACTGAAGAAGACATTAAATCAAGACAAAATCATAACTAAATCATCACTAATTTTACCAAATTGAGGGGAGATTTATCAAACTTATATGAAGTAGAATTGGCTTAGTTGCCCCTAGCAACCAATCTGATCCCACCTTTCATTTTCCAAAGAATCTGTGAGGAATGGAAAGTGGAATCATTTACACATTACAAAATTAATATACACATATATTAATTTGCACATTGCATGCGCATGCTATATACAATACAATACAGAAGGATAGCTGGAAGCAGTAAAAGAGAAGCCTATCAGACTTCCTGAAGACCTCCTTTCCATCCTCTTGATCCTGACTGCTCAGGGGCCTGCCACTAGAAGTAAGGTAGTCATGAAGTTGTCGTCCCAGGGGTAGGATAGAGGGAAGGGGGTAGAGAAACTCTTCTTGAAGCATGCCTGCCATTAATAAAAGATTTGGATATGTCACAGGGACATGTCAAGCATTTGATTGATCGAGGTCTTGCTTTGCCCATTTAAGGTGGCACAAACAACACACTGCAGCTGCTATAAATGAAGTAAACCACAACTAGCAGCAATTACCTTCTGCGGGGCTTACTTATAGGTGCACACGTGCCCCCAACCCACTGGCATTATAGCAACTGCAGGAGACCATCTAGGGGCCCTGGGCAATTACCTGCCAACAGTGGTCCTGGCTATGGCCCAGGTGGCTGATGAAAACCTTACCTGTGTAAACGCACCATGAGAAAATCAGTTTCTCCATACTCATATACATAAAACATAATGCTACAATCAAAAGATAAAACATAAGAAAAAAATAATATTTATTGGCATAGTATCTGGTTTTAATTATAAAAAAAAAATAGATGGCACATAACCTTTAAGTGAATGGCAAGCTGCAGTGTCAGCTTAAGGCCAGGTTCACACACAGTTTGACACCGGCCATTCTGTGATCCGGCTGTGTTACAGAATGGCCGCATGAACTTCATTTCTTTAGAATTGGGTTGAGGGTGCATTCATGTGCACCCACATCCCAATTACCAAAAGCAGACAATGTAAAGTGCATCCAGAATCGCATTCTACATTTTGTGAAATGTCAGTGTTCTGCCTCTTCTATTCAATGAATAGCGACCGCACAAAACTGAAATGTCGGTTTTCGCTTTGTCCACTTGGAATCAGTGTGGATACACTCTGACCGTGATTCCATTGACTTCACTGCAATGTAAATTTTTCAATTAATCACGGCCGGTGTTGCAATTTGCGACAACGCTGTGATTAATTGAAAATTTACATTGTGTAAACAGAGCCCAAAACTGTTATTTATGTAAAAACTATAAAACATTATTTGAGGTCAAGATTTGGACTCATAGTTGTGTGAGCAGAGTGTGATCCTGTGTAATCTATCTTATATTTCTGAAATCCTGCTGTTACTATTCAGTAGATGTCCAAGAATTTCATACTGATGAAATCTTGGTATTCAGTATGGTTGCTCCCTGTCTTAACCTACAAGTAGCCAAAGAAAGGATGACACCATTTGTCAGACCTAGAGAGAATTAATGCATATTTTGATTTTCAGAAAGATGAGATTAAAAATATAATTACCGAGTGGGGACATTGTAAGCGGTAGGCTTCTTGACAGTAAAGTGTAATTTTCTCTCATTTGTTCACATTAATGTTTCAGTCTTAATGACATGTATTTGCTTATAACATCTTTATCCCTGCCGCTAGTGCAAGGAGAATGGCATTTTACTTGTGCCGAGATATTTGATCGGACTTTAATTAAAAGGTAGCTGTGCAGAAAACAGAGTGATAAAAGGGACACGAGTCTATTTGGTTTGATTTCCTGTCATTCTGTACAATAGATTAGAGGGACCAAGGCTTATCTGGAAAACACCAAATAAGCACAAATATACACATACAGCCACTCAAACAAATTAGAACCTGTCTTTTTAAGGGCACTAAATTGATTCTGCAAAGTTTAAAGCAGCCATTAGGTGCAATGTAAACATGGATTTTCTCTGTAAGTGGAACAGCAGGACAGTAGCTTGTAACATTTTCACAATCAAAACTTTGGGATGTGATACAAAGCTTTATATCTCTGGGAAGGGATGCACAATACGTAATCGGCTGCATCTTTATAGTGGGATTGTAGTCTTTTAGATATGATCCATTGAGAATGCATAGTGGGCTTATTCTATGCCTAGAGCATGTAACTCATTGATAAAGTCCACTAATATCACCACGTTTCATGCAAACAGACAGCCTTCCCACTCTCCTTCAGATTTTATAGTGACTGATATTTCATTGTGTTTACAACCAGAAATATAAGCATACCATGCTCTGTCACCTGAGCCTTATTATTTATGCTCTGAACAGTGTATGCTTGGCATTATACTCAAGTCATCTTCTTAGAAGTGCAGCTATAACATTTTGGCAAAAAGATGATATTCTGTATATGGTTATGCATACAATCAAAATTAAAAAAGATTACAGCTCATAAAAACATGTTAAGGGGAATTTATCAAAAATAGCCCTTGTGTACACAGGGTGCAGATTAAACACCAGGGCAAAGGCACAGAGGCACAATTACATCATGGGGATGCCAATCGGACCCCTGACCCACCATTGACTTACTATACAAGTGTATAGATGCCACAGTCACCATTAATTAGAAAATTCATACAGTTAAATAACCAATATCTGACAGATCTCCTATGTTGGTCATTAAAAATCAGTTGTGAGCTGCAGATAGTAGCTGCAATCCACCATACATGGAACAGTTTAGCTCCTGAGCCTGCCCCATACTTATCTACCAACCATGATTGTGGGAAGAGGTTAAAGGGTCAGACATTGACTTATACAGATGCCACCTATAAAAGGCACAAGGGAGACTGTTTTCTTTCTTCTGGCTGAATACTATTTCTTAGAGCATACAAGATCCACTACAGGTTGGATCTCTGCATGGAGAATCATTACCTTTTGAGAGCCTATTAAACAAAAAATTATTTTGGTTTGGCTTTAATGCTACATGGACCTGCTATATTTTATCTGCTGAAAATATCTTATTTATGATAAGGATTAGAGATGAGTGGAGCAGGCGAAAATGGTTTAACGAGCTTCGCATATTTTTGGTAAAACTTGTTAAGATTCGCGTATAGATTCTTAATGAATTTAATTAAAACAGCCAAAACAATAGTAGCTACAATACTGGGACTATTACAGAAGGGTAAATTTGTTAAAGCATGTTGCTGTTAAAGTGTAAAAAAAAAACCCACAGGAAATCACAATGTAAAAAAAAAGTAAATCAGCCAATCATCCAATTTCCACCATTCCTCTCCTCTCTGTCCCTATTTCACTCTATTAGTCTCTCCCTGCTCTGCAGCAACTGCCTGCTGCCATCCTGCTCTCTCCTCCTTACACAGCCGACTGGCCACCTACGCTACCGAACCACTTTATATAGAAGGTGAGGAGGAGGTGCTGACATCACATAGGGGCCTGTAGCTGATTGGACAGCTGCTAGGGATTGTGGTAATCCCTTTCTCCCGGCCCAGTGACGCTCCACACATGTGCAACTTTAATTTTTTTTCTCCAATTTCCTTAATTAATCTGCGGTAATTTGCTTCACAAATTGACAGAGCAATTTGCCAGATTTGCCAGATTCGTTTCTCTCATCTCTACTAAGGATTATTAATTTATAGGACTTAACTTTATTAGTGTCCACCTTGTATTAAATCTTTTATGATACAAATGTGTTACTTTCCTAGCACTGTGTATCTCAGAGCTGTGATATTTGGCTCTTCATGGAGCTTGTTATTGGTATTGGTATTGATACTGCTTTTGACTAAGCCCCAGCAAGTCACTTTCTGTCCAATATACAGTATAAATTCTAAAAAGTTGACCTCTAATTAGAAAAGTATTTGATGTTTGTTTTGCATAGTTTCAGAGTATGCCTTATAGTTAAAAATGTAAGGAGTCTATGACTTTCTATTAAATGCAGTATTCGGTCAAAGAAAGTAATGCTGTTAAGCTATCCAAGTAAAAATATCTCTTTTTCACAGTAGTTGGAGCTTTAACTTGAAATATAGATGCCCTGCCCCCCTTCTTTTCTGGTTGACATAAAGAGATGCTAGAAGGCCTTTGCTGAAGGGCTGGATAAGAGAAATGAATAGTAAGTAGTAATCCCATCAAACCTGGCTCTTTTTGTGGGCAGCAGATAAACTTTGAAATAAGGGATTCATCCTCAGAATTTCAGCAGGGAGTCTTTAGGCCTGAGTGTCTGCGAGTAAGATGGGGAACAAACCAGCAGGAGATCAATAAATAAATAAGGTTTGTTTGGGTTGCAAATGAACCTCTGGGCTAAAATTACGATGGAAGAAAATTATACTGGTTAATAATAATAGCTGAATTATAAACGCCGATATATTTGACAATCTTATGCACTTCAACTTCAGTCGAGGAAATTGTAGTAAATACATAAAGACATCTACTGCTGAATGTAAGCTTGATCTCAGCTTAGAATTCTGGTTTACATTATTTATATTGCATTTCTTTCAAATGTTTTTTAACTGCTTTGTTGGCATATCATTCCAAATATTAGGCACAGAATTATCTTATAAATAGCTAAAGTTTCCCTAGGCTATAATAAAAATGCATATTTTAAAGTGTAAGTTTCAACTCGGACAAAGTTTGTATTGTTAAGGAATGGGATAACAACTACTTACACAAGTTTTCTCATAATGGAAATCTGCCTACAGAATGGGTAAAGGGTAACTGATCACAGGGTTCCAACTACTGGGATTCTCACCAATCATAAGAATAGTGAATCTGGAAGATCTAGAGAATCAATTATTAACAGCACCTACAAAAAATTATTAAGACATGATAACCAAAGTAAAATAAAAATAAGTGAATATTTATTAAAATGCTACTAAGAATCAGCATAACTGGATTAAAGGGTATAGGGTTGGTGCAATTCAGTATTAGATATGCTGTGTAGAAATTATATTTAAAAAAAAACAAAACATTTTTTAAAAAAGATGTTTTTAAAAAGATTTTTTAAAATTACAGTAAATAATTCCAAATATTATAAAAATGTATATACATTATACCAACAGATGGCCAAAAGTTAACAAAAAGCAGTAAGAGCTGGGACACATGTATATTAGAACAGATCTTGAGCATGACACTGGGCAGACTTGATATTAGCGGAACTTCAGCCAAGCAGAGTCACATGACCTTTGGCACAATGCAGCCAAGTATTTCCTTAAATGGATTTTCCACTTAAAACTAAAATGTCCCCTATTCACAGGGATGTAGACGAGAGAGACGAGTACAGCAAACTGCTTTTTCCAGTGGCTCCATAGAGAATGAATAGAGAAGCGTGTCACATGCTGTAGCCGCGGCTGCATTCAAAACAACAGCTGGGGGCCAATCTGGAGATCTCCTGGGGTACACAGGTTGAACCCCATGTGATTTCTTACTTGTTCCCTAGGGGACAAGTCAGTTTTAAGTGTAAAACCTCTTTAATGTAACTATAATATCAAGTACAATGCATTCTGAAAGTCTTCAGACCATTTCACTTTTTTTAGCAAATTTTCCACCATGAATCTGCATGTAATACCCCATAATGAGAATTTTAAAATTGAATTTCAGAAGTTTTTGCAAATGTATTAAAAAGAAAAAACTAAATTTGTGCATGGACATGGACATAGACAAGTCTTTATACAATTTGCTATGACACTTAAAATATAGCTCTGGGGGCCTTCTATTTCTCCTGATCATCCTTGAGACATTTCTAAATTTATGATTGGAGTCTAAAGGACAGGATTGTATGGAGGCACAGATCGGGAGAAGGGTCCAAAAATATTTCTGCTTCAATAAAAGTTTCCTTAATTTTTAAATCGAACAACATCCGATTTTCAAATTGGAGCGACCAGAACTCTTCCTAAAGCTAGACTCCCCTCCATGATGAATAATCAGGAGTGATTAGTAATTGAGTTGACCAAGAATCCAATCATGATTCACAGTTCAAAGATCCTGTATGTAAAGGTGAGAATTTTGCAGACGGTTTTAAAGAAGTAGTACTCAGTGATGATTTGCAGATCGGCTAAAAAGAAGCCAATTTTCAGTAAATGACTATGGCCTGTCTGAATTATGCAAAAAAGAACTTAAATGACTCTCAGACTAAGAAATAAGATTCTCTAATTTGATAAACAATGAGTAAATTTTTGGCCTCAATTTTAAGCAATATAGCTAGAGAATACCAGGCTCTCCACATCACCTGCCCAATATCACCCCTACAGTGAGGCTTTGTGGTGTCAGCATTGTGCTTTGGAGTTGATTTTTTTTATAGTGTTGGCACTGGCAGACTGATCATGGTTGAGGAAAAGCTGAATGGGGCAAAATACAGAGATATTCTAAATTAAAAACCAAGTCTGGAATGCTTTTGACCTTAGACTTGGCTGAATGTTCACCTTTTTAACAAGCCAATTACCTGTCAAGGCATGCAGCCAAGACAGCACAGGATTGACTCTAAAACTCTATGAATATCTTTGAGTGTCCCAGCAAGAGCTCTGACTTAGACCCCAACAAAAATCTCAATCTGACAATGGCTGTCCACTGTCCCTATCTGACAGAACTTAACATAATTTTCTGAGAAGATTGGCAGAAAACCCCTAAATCCTGGTGTGCACAACATGTGGCATCATACTCAAGAAGACTGGAGGCAATTTGCTGCTAAAAAGGGTTTGCCTAAGTACTGAGTGAAAGGTCTGAAATTTTTATTTATTTTCTTTAGCACAAGACTGCAACTAGAGAAAGTCTTTCTAAATGCATTGTATCACCACTTCCACTTTGAGGCTGGGTTCACACTACGTATATTTCAGTCAGTATTGTGGTCCTCATATTGCAACCAAAACCAGGAGTGGATTAAAAACACAGAAAGGATCTGTTCACACAATGTTGAAATTGAGTGGATGGCCGCCATATAACAGTAAATAACTGCCATTATTTCAATATAACAGCCGTTGTTTTAAAATAACAGCAAATATTTGCCATTAAATGGCGGCCATCCACTCTATTTCAACATTGTGTGAACAGATCCTTTCTGTGTTTTCAATCCACTCCTGGTTTTGGTTGCAATATGAGGACCACAATACTGACTGAAATATACGTAGTGTGAACCCAGCCTCAAGGGGAATATAATTGGAAGGAATTTTTAAGAGCATCCTAACCTGCTGATAGGGGACCTAAAGCAGCATCACTTAGTCCCTTTGAGATTTACAAGGGACTTTACTCTTCAATGCATCATTATGGCTGCCCACTGCTCCTGTTACCATGCCCCTAATAAATACTGAGGCTGCCTCTCAGTAGTGGCCTCTGTATTCATAAGAGGCTTCACCAGAAGATCTAGCAGGTGGAAGCTGTATTAGTGCTTCAGGGGCAGGGGGTACAGTAGGATGCCTTAACCTGCTGATAGATTTCTGTTAAGTAATCATTACTTTTTCACATACTGTAGATGATATAGCTGTCAGATAACTGGTCTTTTGTTCTTTGTTAGTTTGTGTTTACCTAGTCTCCTGTTTTGTTTAATCGTCAGTGTAAGGTAATTTCTGTAATTTTATCGTGAAAAGTAGAGATGAGCGAAGGGAATCCAGCAAAGTTGGCTTTGTAAGCAAAGCTTAATTTTACTAAATTTGTTAACAAAATTCATAAAACAAATGGTTTTCTCACCCATCTGCACTCCCCGGTGTCCTTTTCCATGTCTTCAGCCTCCAGCCAGCTCTGACGATCACTGACTGAAGGACAGCGCTGAGGTCAATTATTTGCTGAGCGGGAGGATACTTGTGCCTCAATAGTGACATAACGCTCAGTCAATCACCACCGCAGCACTGTCCCTTCTCAGGGTACAAGCCCACTCAGCCAATCACTGACTGAGAAAGGACAGCACTGCCGCCAGTGATTAGCAGAGTGGGCTGTTACTCTCGAAATTGGCCCATTCAGCCAATCACTGGCCTCAGCGCTGTCCTTCCTCATTCAGTGATTGGCTGATGTGTCTGTTCCTGTATGCATATTACGTGGCGCGGTACAATTAAGGCGTACAGAAGCAGGGACTCCAGTCTTACACCACACTCCTGACTCCTGCACGGTACAGGCATTCGTGCAGTGAGCTGTGTCTTTATCCTTATAAGGGCCCAGACACAGCTGACAGGAGGCACAGAGCAGATGACAATCAAGTCTCTGCTCTGTGCCATTCACTGCGATTAGGCTCCATGAGATCAGTGTGCAGCCTGAACTAGCAAGCATCCAGGAGGCCATAGCAGCGTGGGAGCGATTGACGAGGTGAGTAGTGTGTTTTTTTTTTTTGTTTTTTTTTACTTATCCAGGAGATGGGAGACTACAGGAGGGGAACAAAGGAGGGGGAATATAAGGACACAGGAGGGGGACTACGAGGGGGATTATGAGAACACGGGAGAGGGACTACAGGGATACACAGAAGGGGGACTACAGGGGGACACAGGAAAGGAACTACAGGGGGACATAGGAGGGGGACTACAGGGGGACAATGTAGGGGGATTATAAGAACACAGAAGGGGGACTACAGGAGGATTGTAACTACATGGGGACTCAGAAGTGGTGATTATGTAAAGATTTTGAATACATAAGGAGACAGGGGGATTTTTAATTCTGTGAAGGTGCAGAATGGATCTAATCAAGTGTCAGGGCAAAAGGAAAGTATTTAGGGATGGTCCGGACGTGGTTCGGATGGGGTTCGTACGAACCCGAACCCTCCGCAATGATTACCGCTGTCTGCCCGCTCAGTGCAGCGGGCGGATCCAGCGGGAGGAACGCCTGTAAAACTGGGATACAGCCACAGCCATAGCCATAGGCTGTATCCCAGTTTTCCAGCGTTCCTCCCGCTGTATCCGCTTGCTGCATGGAGCGGGCAGACAGCGGGAATCCGATGCAGAGCGTTCGGGTTCAGCCGAACCCAAACCTTGGCGGGTTCGGACCATCCCTAAAAGTATTTACAGCGTGCAGTAAAGGAAGGGGCTTATTACTTTGTGTGGGTGTCAAATTGGGGGAACTATTCAGGTTCTGACACAAAAGATGAGGTATTATATAGGGGTGATGAAGGTGCTGGAAATGTGGGTAGCCTAAAATGGGCCGAATGGAGAAGAAAAGAGAAAAGGAGCAACTCTGATGAGAGAAGATGTCATCTCTAAGTCACTGAATGTAATTGCACTCTTATCACTATTCTGGCATTTGGGGTAATGCTGGACTCTGTATAGTGTTTTTTTTTTATTTAGTAGCAGTACTAGTATTGTTCAGTCATTAAGCGGTGGTATGTGTTCAAGAAGTGGCGGTATTATTTTCCTTTGTGTACTGGAAATATTTAGTCACTATGGGGTGGTAATATGTGGTATGCGGTATTTGGTGTTTATATGATATTGTTCTCAGTATATTGGGCTTTTCTTAGGAGCAGTGTGGTGGAAATATGTATTGTAATTTTCAGATTTTCTGCATGTAAGACTTCCTTACTTTAGATCTTCAAAGGGGGGGGCCGGGGACTATTTCAGTTCTTGTCTCAGGCAGCAGAAAAGCTAGAATCGGCCCTGGCCTCAGTCAGTGATTTCCTGAGTTTGCTGGAGGTGGCTGAAGACATGGAAGATGACATTGGGGAAGTGAACTAATTTTTTAAAAGATTTGCTCATGTCTAGTGAAAAGAATACTGTAGGCATGACTAATACAAAAATATATATTCTTAGACACACAATAGCCTACTCATATTATATGATACCATTTCAAAAGGCTCTAATAACTTTGGACAGTTAAGAAAGCCACTTTTCAATAACAGATATTGTTGCAGTTTCATATTACTAAAATCTAGATCAGTTGTAAATAGGTGGATTCACACTCTGCATTTAAGAATGCTTTTCAGCTCAAAAATGCTGCCATTTGGCTGCTGCCAGAATATAGAAATTCATGAATATCTTTGCACGTATATAACATTTTGGATTTTTGTGTTTTCAAAACGCGGCATATTCTAACATGCTAGAAATGACACTAAAACTCACCATAAAAGCATTGACAACTTTAATATGTGTTTTTATTTTATTTTATTTTTTTATTTAAAGCATACAATAAAAAATATTGTGTGAACCTGGACAAGATGGTGCTCTTAAGACAATTTGTAAAGCTTGATGGAACTTGTCTCCTGGAAGCTATTATTTACTCAGATGCCAGACATGAGCATTTCAAAGGTCATAAATACGACAGCAAGTAAAAAAAAATATGCTCCAGTTAGATGGTATGTGTTTGCCTCTGGTAATTCTAAATTTCAGATGAAGAGTTGGTGTAACCAACATTGGATGGAAAGTGGCCTGTCCAACTATATATGCAACCATTGTAGCAAAATGTTCTATACGTTCTACCAATATGGCTTCTTAGGGGTTACAGAAGCTGCAAGTCTGCTACATTATTGCTGATATAATACTTCAGAATGGAACAAAACTCTTGCAATGTGACAATAAATGATAGCTAGAGATGAGCAGATTGATTTGAAACTTTTTTTTGAATTGTGGTTTGCTTTTGGTGTACTGAATGGAGAGTCATACAGTATGTTTTGCTGCTCAGTTTACACGCAGAAAGCCTGGCACAGTGAGTATGTGCCACCTAGTGGTAGGCAGCAATGAGCATTGCAGTGACCTGTTAATTGGGAAGCAAGGCATACAATGCTGTTTAGTAAATACAGGAGCACTGCATAATTTTGATGGTGCCTCCCTGCTTAGTTGGCCAGGTGCACAGAATTCATTTTATATTCATTCATAGAGGTAGCTTAGAAAGCATTTTTGATATTACAGACTAGATGCCATTGGGCTGCATCCACCTTGTCCAGCCACCAGGAGTCATATGCCAAGTATTCAGGGTTTTGCGAACCCAAACTTACTGTAAATTTGATCATAATTAATACATAAGGGGAGACAGATCACTGATCTCAGGGAGATCAACCAAAGATAACACTGTTGGACACTGATTAAAGCACTCAACACAGTGAAATCCCTGGGAAACATGAATATGCAAAAAAGAGAGCCTGTGGAGCCTCTTTTTTGCATCTCTAACACAGACATTTCCTATGTTTCTACTACAGATCATGTAGAAAGATTGCTGAATTATACCTTAAAATAAGAGGAGTGGGGCACAGTCTATCTTCAGCTGACTGATTTTCAGGATTTTGCATGTTATGAACAGACTCTGCATAAAAGGAGTCTGTGTGATAGTAGCATTGTATTCAGGAATTATTTGATTTTAGAGGATGTAGGTTGCTATTAATGTTTTACAATTGAGGAGTTACGAGAGAGACAGTTGGGGGTCCTGTGAACATAAATCCTGAACCCTGTTCACTCTTTATGAAATCACTTTTTTATGCCGAATCTCAGTGCTTTGCTTTCTAACCCCTGTATATTTCTATGACTGAACTGGAAGAGTTGAGAGTAAATGCAGAACGTCTCACCTGCTTCCCGCTGTCACGCTCAGACACTCTCAGCCATTAGCGCCTCTTCGGGCATTTAATTGACCAATCCTACTCAAAGAAGTTTGTTCTGAGAGAAAATTGGAAAACCTGCCGTTATATTAGCTGGGACACTATGTTGAAAACCATTGAAACGAGCTGTATTGGTCCAGAGGTTTCCTAGCTGTGATAAGCAACATCCTTGCTCTTTTTTTATCAGAGTAGCTGATTTTAAGCTCTTTTATTGTGTACAGAAGGGCTTTAGAAAAATGCTGATCCTTTACATTTATTCCATTTCTTTGTCCCTATTCAAAGAAAACAATAGGTTGCATAATATAACTATGTACGGCACTTAGTCAATCTCATTGAGTAGGTGCAGAATATATGTATACAGTATATTTCTAATGTCTGCATGTCTTACTCTCATCTATAGCCACTTTCTCTAAGGCTGTGACACCATTAAAATCAAAGGAGATCCAACCCTTCAATTTTTAATTTTTTTTTGCACATTTTGGTTTACAACATACAGTATTTGTGTCTCTCCTCACTATACTTTATAAGTGGCAAATTTACATAGAGGCTAAAAACTAATACAAGTATATAGTGAGCCAAGATGGTTTAATTGAAAACAGTGGCTGTTCTATTCAGCCTGGGCAGCTATGCATTGAAATCTATGCAATGCCACCCGTTCCACGCACACGCTGCACCAACAACGACCGTTGTATGGTGCGGCCGTGAAGAAATAACACCCACTGTTTCTATGCACACACGGATGCAGTTTGTTCATCCATGGTGTGTATGGAAATCAATGCTTAATTGATTTCCATACACACCCCGAATGGGCCATTTGGAAATAAATGTTCCCACAGCTTTTAGAGCTCTGACGGCCACAGGAACATACAAACACCTGTCAGTGTTCGGTCAGTATAACAACAGCCATTGTTATACTGTGTGTGTGTGTGTGTACATAGCCTAAAAGTGTGCTGTGAACAATTTTTTTTTTGTGAGAGAGGCTAAAAATTAATACAAGTATATGGTAAGCCGAAATGTACAACTTTTTTATCCAACAAAAGTATCAGAAATTGATTGATAAATTGATTGATAAATTGTTCCCACTATGGAATATCAGCTAAAATTGCAAGCGGAGGCCACGCGGTGGACTCTGCTTAAAGTTCCGCCTGTCCCATAGACCTGAGGATATTCTCAAGCTTAATTCACCATCAATTCTTTGGGCGGACGGCGGATTTGTTTTGAGAATATCATTGAGTCTATGGAACAGGCGACCTCCACTTGAAATTCCGGCGCATATTTCACAGTGGGAACATATCCTAAGTGTTCTATCGGTCATATTCACAAACAGATTTGCCTAAAAGCAGTGAAGTGCAATGAATTAACAGTATATTCAATTGTTTAGGATTTTGAGGTGTTGGATAAGACGATGAAAAATGTCTACTTATCACAAAGAGAAGAATTTTAAACACAGAATTCTACTCTGAATTCTCACTGCTAGGTACAATATATGCAATTATTTGGTTTAATGTGTGCAGTCACAGTATAAACCAATTATGGCTAACCAAGGGAAATCAATTGAAAAGTGTTACATGTCAAATTACCTTATTATGAATAAAACAACGTTTATGTACAAGTACTATGTAACATATTGACAAGAACTGTACGTGAATTGCTGAGATTTTATCAAGTACTTTTATTGCTGATTCTATTATCAGACTTTTCAGTCCAGAGGTTATGCTATCATTATTATTAATTTTATATATTAAGACTGGGTTCACACGCTTTATGACAGTGGCTGGATAAACTTAATTTCTTTTAAATTGGAATGCAGGTGCATTCGGGTGTGCCTGCATCCCAATTACTGATAGCAGATAATGCAAAGTGCGGCCAGAGCCACACTTTATATTGTCTGCACTGTCTGTTTTGTGCGGCTGCTATTCAATGAATTCCATACACCCCCCGAATGGGCCCTATGAAAATAAATGTTCCTACGGCTGTCAGAGCTGTTGCTATACTGTGTGTGAACATAGCCTGAGAGTGTGGGGGTCCTATATCCACTTATACCAAGGATATTTCTAGGTAACCTAATTTTAAGGCCATCTATATGTTTTTCTTAATCCACAGAGTTTGCCATCAGAAATGTACTTTTAAACTTCCCTCAACACCTATCATACTAAGTAGGCCCCTTGCAGTGCAAAGGTCCCACTCAGTCTTTGTGCAGCTCGATACTTATATAATATAACTAGAGATGAGCGAACCGGGTTCGGCTTTGAGTCCATCCAAACCCGATCGTTCGGCATTGAGTTCATCCGAACCCGATCGTTCGGCATTTGATTAGCGGGGGCTGCTGAACTTGGATAAAGCTCTAAGGTTATCTGGAAAACATGGATACAGCCAATGACTATATCCATGTTTTCCACATAGCCTTAGGGCTTTATCCAACTTCAGCAGCCACCGCTAATCAAATGCTGAAAGTTCGGGTTTGGATGGACTCGAGCATGCTCCAGGTTCGCTCATCTCTAAATATGACCTAATACCTTTCTGAGTTTCTCAGGGGCCATATTCAAAATACAATGGCTATGTGTTGTGATTGCACCAAGTGCCCAGAGTCCATTCCCAAGATGGATGTGCAATGCAGCTCCTAGCATAACAGACCTTGAACTTAACCCCTTATATTATGGTCATGGGTTTGAATTTGAAATAAACTGCACTCAGTAACATTATCTGTATTATTTTTAAAGGTTGGGCCCTATAGCAATAGGCTCTATAACAATCATTGTAGTCTTTACATCAGACTCTGTAACAGCTCACAGAAAACCCAATAACAGTCTCTCAGCAGCAGGCTCCATAACAGACCTACATCAGGCTATATTACAGTCTTTCAAAATCAAGCTGTATAGCACTTGATAACACAATCTGTAGCAATTCGCAGCAGACTATGCATCCCAAAAGCAGGCTCTGTTGCAAGGCACACGGTAGCAAGTTCTTTAACAGTCTCTTAACATCAGCCCGTGTCGCATCTCACAATACACTATTTACAGTCTCTAAACAACAGGTTCTATAGCCACTGGCAGTGGGCTCTGTAGCAGCTCATGGCAGGCTCTGTGGTGGGGGGACAGTAAGCGCTGTAGCAATATCTCAATAGCAGGTTCTATAAACCCTACCAGCAGGCTTTATAGCAGTCTCTTAGTAGCAGGCTCTGTAGCAACTTACAGCAAGATCTGTAGCAGCCCACAGCAGACTCTGCAAAAGTCTCTCAACAGTTGGTTCTCTATGGTGCTATAGATAAGTGCTGCAGCCAGCCATGCAGCACAGATAAATCTCTGCTCTTTATCCAGGACCCAGGCCAAAGCAACTTCCACCAAAGAATATGCACCAGATGGATGAAAATAAGTTTAAAGGGTCATTCACTTCCTGTTCTTTTTCTGTGGGCAGGCTCCTTTTTACCAGCGTTACTAGAGCTGGCCTCAGCAATGTTGGCCAAAGGGTGCCTTTACACAGGCACATTTATCTGCTAGATTTTTAAAGCCAAAGCCAGGTCATAAAGGAAAGACTGAGATTTCTCCTTTCAAATCCATTCCTGGCTTTGGCTTCAAAAATCTGTGAGATATATCTCTCTGTGAAAAAGCACCCTAAGCTCTGATGTTCTGTGCTGAGCTCATCTAAACCAACTACTACAGCTCCAGGGCACTGGGAGCTGTCAGTGTGATGCATTACGGTGGCCAGCAGGGGAGCCTGTACACACACTGATGCATGCTCCCACATCTGACCAGGGAGTGAGTCATCAGCCGGGCCACTGCTCATAGCACAGAGGTGGTCACAAATCTAGATGACAGCTACAAATACAGCCTACACATCAGAGGGTCTAGCAGGGAGCAAGAGCTAAAACGGTAATAAGAACCAATTGCAAACTTTATTATGTTTTAGATATAGTAATGAAAATGGTAATACACCTTTAGGGGGCCTTCAAACGTACCGGATCTGCAGTGAATTTTACGCTGCAAGTTTTTCATTCTGCTGCAGATATGTGACGCGGCCCCTTTAACCCCCCACATCCCACCGCCTGTAGCCCCTGCCCAGAGCATACATTACTTGCTCTGCTCCTGGCTGACCCTTGTTCACTGTGCCGTGCACTGATTGGCTGATAGGGAGTTGAGAGCCTCACACAGCCGTAGCGCTGAGCAAGTAATGTACTGTATGCTCCGGGCCGAGGCTGCGGGTGGTGGGATGCAGGGGTTAAAGGGGCCGGGTCACATATCTGCAGTGGAATGAAAACTCGCATTGTGAAATCCGCTGTGGATCCAGTACGTGTAAAGGCACCGTTAACAACATTTTTTTAGCACCTCTTGAGACCAATGGGGGAGTTAAAGTCCTATCTGTCATTCTTTCTCTAACTCCCCGTTCTCTTTTCAGACTTTTCTTTTCTCTAAACTCCTTTTTGTTGTCAGTTGCTGAGATACTCCCTCTAACCTGCCATTTCCACTGTCAAGGTTTTGCATTGCCCAGTGCAGGCTATAAGTAAATGGATGCACATATAGATTGATAAATGCATAATATAAAAACTATTAAGAATTATGTAACATACATAGAGCTGTGAGGTAATATAAGTAGAAGAGCTCCACATTACAGCTTAGATTGTCAATATGATGTAATATATATATTGTAGGTGTGGCTACTTTACTATCTTTTATTTATCTACTAGGTTTCAATCAGTGGTCTAACTACGCTATTTGTCATTAAACAGGGTGTCAACAGTGCCTTTGAAGTTTACCTTGTGGGAAACAACTCCAACCACTTTATTATTTCTCCAACCTCTGTCCAAGGAAAGGCTGACATCCGTGTAAGAGTTGCTGTGCCACTGGACTATGAGAAAATACCCCGCTATGAATTTTCTGTAAGTTTTATCCTGGAGTAGCTTTAAAAGAATGTATGTATATGATTTCACAAGGCTATTTTATGGTGCGTTTACACAGAGAGATTTATCTGACAGATCTTTGAAACCAAAGCCAGGAACAGACTATAAACAGGGAACAGGTCATAAAGGAAAGACAGAGATTTCTCCTCTTTTCAAATCCATTCCTGGCTTTGGATTAAAATCTGTCAGATAAATCTGTCTGTGTAAATGCAGCCTTAGCTTTGAGAAGAATTACATGTATGCTTTATGGTATGTGTTAGATAAACAGAGAGGGATTGTAGAGTATCCACCCAAGACATGTCAGTTTTTTGTGCCCGTGAAGTTTATATGATCAGTTAAATAAAAGATATATTTGATAACAAAGAAGATACTGGGTTGTTGGACATCAATTAAATTGTTCTCCATTTATTGTAGAGTACAGTTTTTATCTATTCTCTAGATCAGTGGTGTCCCAATGGTCGGATCCCTACAATCAGCATGTTATCCTGTATCCTGTTGATAATGGATGACTATTGGAGATGGGAATTCCCATAGGCTTTCCCATAATGACCACTTTTCACCAATCCACAGGCTTGGGTGTCTTTGGCTGCTGCCTCTAAATGGAGGTTCAGCACACATATGTGTCCATCACTCCATACAAACAAGGGCATTTGGGACCCTGTATTTTCATGATTGGTGGAGATCCCCACTATCAGACCTTTACCAGATTCTTTTCACTTTTATTACAAATCCCATACACAACAGTGTATATGCAGAATCAATTGGTGAAAATGATCCATTAACACATTTTTAGATGGGTTGTTGCTAGCTATGATGGCAGCTATTAACAATAAATGGTAGTTTTTTTCTCTAACAGTTTTATATAAAAACATGTGTGATTATGTGATAAATGGAGCTGCTAAAATGCAATTTACAACTACGTTATACACTTGTTTATTTTAAAGTAAATACAACTAGGAATATAGAATAGTGGATACAATAATAGATAAAGCAGTGATCATGAGTCTAGCTTAGGATAACCTCTTAAACTGAAGGATAGACGGCCTTCAACTTTTTTTTTGGTGGTAGTGGTGGTGGTGGGGTGTTAAATTGTTGCTTTACTGATTTTTTAAAGAGTCTTTTGTCTTCTTTTGTATACACACATAGTGAGGGTATGTTCCCAACGGCAAAATGACAGCCGTCTTTCTTGGTAACCAGCATTTTAGCACCAAACGACGATAATGATCATGAACATTATTTGCAATCATTATTCCCAAAAGACGTCTGTCATTTTCCCGTTGTGGGAACATGTGCCTCTACAGGAGCCTCTTAGTGTCCTCAGACAGTAAAAGTGTCACCTTAGTGTCCATTATACAGTATTAGTGCCCCATTAATGTCATTTCACACAGCTAAAGTGCCCTTTTATTGCTCCACACATAATTAACATGGCTCTTAGTGTATTCACACAGTAAAAGAATCCCTGAAATTGAATACTAACCTCACCCTGTTTCCACAATGAACAGAGCATGCCAGGTTACCAGGCCTGCCCTGTTTGTGGCATGGTGGAGCTGTGCACAATGACATCATTACGTCATGCGGGTGCTTGTTTGGTGCCTGTCAGATTCAAGTAGAGTGTATGTCGTGGGATAGGGAAACAGTGTTCTGGTATAATATTCTGTATTGCTGCATCCTGAGGAAGTAGAAACTGCTTAAAGGGAATGTGGTATCAGAAAATGGCTTATTGTTTAAATAATTTTTATGTTAAACATATTTTTTAGGAATTTATGGTGACATTTTTCCTAATTTTCCATTTTTCTATCTATAATATAAAATATTCCTGAAATCTTGCCGTTTTCATTCTCACCACTGGGGTTAAAACTAAACTGAGACTTTCTGTTGTGCCTGTAGTGATAAGAGGAGACTGCTGTAAAGTAATCTGTACAGAATTACAGCAACATGTGACACCAATACATAGAGACAACAGTAGTTCCCACTTTAACAAAGCGCGCTCAGGGATGTTTCACATTCATCTCAAAGGGACAGACTCTGTCTATTGTCGTTTATGTCCATAAGTCTTGCTGTAAATCACATCATTAAGTGCTGTTAAAAACAGCTCAGGCAAGTTTTAGTATCTGACTCTAATCAGTAAAAGAAAATTTAGGCAATACATTCCCTTCAAAGAAGCACAAGTCCCATTTTTAACCAAATAACGGCCATCTTGCATTTACCCCTCACAGTAGGTTTAATAACAGGCCAAGAACTATGAAGTCACTTAAAATAAATCATAGAAAAAACAGGGTCTTCAAAAGAGGAGGAGACTAGTGATCAAAGGTTCTCACCCAAATGCATAATAATAGTGATGTCAATTGTAACTCTGTAAAAAAAAGGTTTCAATGCCTAGCTATTTCTGTGTCAAACCAGTACAGAGCTGGCAATAGTTTTGCAGAGGTCTGCGTTACTAAAAAGGACATATTTGCTATCTGACAGAGAGGGCTGTAAAAGTTTTATAGAGCATAAATGCTCCTCTCGACCAACATCGCCATTACCTGCCGTCTGCTTGGGTTATATTTTTTATGGCATCTTGCATTTCCCAGTCATAAATCCGCAGTGTTAGAATAAGTCTGTAGCAATTCCAGCTATTTCTTTTGCTACTAAGGATAAAAGATATGGTTTAAAACACCAATGAGAGATTTCTGAAGAGAACTGCAAGCTGTCGCTAGCTCAGGCTGTATGGCTGAGAAAAAATAAGCTCTATATATGTGAGTCTGTGTGTGGGTCTGTACCAAGAAAGTTAGTCAAGGTTTGAGACATTTAGCAAATACCTAGAAGCTTACTGTATACTGCCTTATTTTTAAGTGTCTAAACAGTATTCAGCATGACCTCCCCCAGCCAGCTCCGTTACCTCCATACACATAGGGGAAGATTTATTAAGGATGTGCCCCTGGCATACACCAGGGAGAAAGCACAGATTATTGCCTTCTTCCTGGCATATGGCAACCATAATCCGTGCACCTTATTTATTAAGGTTAATCCCTGAAAACTGGCGTAAACCAGCCAAAAATCTTCACCTGGTCCAGAGCAAGTGTAGATTTGAAAGCGCACTGATAAATGTCCCCCAGAGTGCTGCTGAACATACGGGGGGGGGGGGGGATTTATCAAGACCAGCGGTCTTAAATTAGGCCCCGCTTTCCTTTCCCCAACCGAATTCACTAAGAGGTGCATGCCTATTAGTAATCTGGACGGCCAAACCCTGCGCCTGGCATACCAAATTAAAACCTGCTTCTACGAGCATGCGTAAATCATGATAAATAAGGCGCGGGGGTAGGTCTCCTCCCTGCCTTGTGCACTAGACATTAGGTCCTTTTGCAATTAATTTACATTACCTACAAATAATGAGGAAAATTTTAAAGCTCCCATTAATTTTAATAGGAGAATACACATGGAAAGTGCAAGAAATTTCCAACATGATTTTTGGAAACGTCATAGGTTTTTTAGCATGGCATGGAATTTTCCAATGATGTCAGTAAGATATATATATATTTTTTTTAATGCAAAACCTCACTGATTTAGATGGTGAGGGACCCATGTCCAAATGAAGGCATTTAAAGCGACTCTGTACCCACAATCTGACCCCCCCCCCCCCAAACCACTTGTACCTTCAGATAGCTGCTTTTAATCGAAGATCTGTCCTGGGGTCCGTTCGGCAGGGGATGCAGTTATTGTCATAAAAACAACTTTTAATCCTTCAGGGCTGTGTCTAACGGTCGGGGCTTACATTTGTATATGCATTAGGCTGGCACACCCTCTCTGTCCTTCATCCCCACCCTCCTCATCATTAGGAATGCTCCAGGCAGATTGCTTTCTATTCCACACCTGTGTGCATAATGAACATGGGCTGGATCGTTAATACACCTCTGCAAAGCTCAAACAGCAGTAAATGTTCCTGGATCATTCCTAATGATGAGGAGGGTGGGGAGGAAGGACGAGAGGTGGTGCCAGCCTAATGCATATACAAATGTAAGCCCTGGCCATTAGACACAGCGCTGCAGAATTCAAAGTTGTTTTTATGACAATAACTGCATCACCTGCCGAACGGACCCCAGGACAGATCTTGGATTAAAAGCAGCTATCTGACAGTACAAGTGGTTTTGGGGGGACAGATTGTGGGTACAGAGTCGCTTTAAGCACTTTAGGCTTTATTCACACGTTCTGTAAATGTGTTCCCAATTGTGGATCAGCAGTTACATACTTGAGTTATTACCCATTGATTTCTATAGAGCTAATCACACCATCAGTAGATTACTAGTTCGCGTTCTCATATAGTTATCAATAGGATCTGCTATTTTTTATGGATTGTAACCTTTTGGCATCTGCATTGTCTGCAAAAAAATGTGGATCTGCTATAGGCAAACTGGTTACATTTTTTTTTTAACCTGAATGACTTTATTTAAACTAATATAGAACAGATTTAACAGATCCGAAAAAAATACAGATTGCAGATGCACGACAGATACACTACAGATGCACAATCCATATTTTTTAGCAGATTGTGAAAAAACTGAACATACAGTATTGCTTAAGGCCTTAAACCTTCTTTATGACCCTGTTGGACTGTAATGATATTGTGGCCTCTCTGGAGAGTAAATTATGAGGGGGGAAAGGGTATGCTTTACATGTAATACAGTATCATTGCTTTATTCCTAGAAGAGTGTAACAAAGTCTCTGTATTGCAGCTGTTTGCAAATGAAAGTGTCCAGGATCATGTGGGATTTTCCAAAGTGAAAATCGACCTTATCAACGAAAACGACAACCGTCCAATCTTCAGCCAGCCGCTGTACAACGTCACTTTGTATGAGAATGTCTCTGTGGGAACCACAATCCTCCAAGTATCTGTGAGTGACATTTGATACAATCCAAGTTCTTCAGTTTCAGTTGTCTTGTGAATGTTATGTGTGCGCTTAGATTTCTGAAACGGGTTTAATTGAAAGCAGAAAATGTTTTTTTCTATACTTAGAGGCTCCTACAATACACTATCAAGTTGTAGCTTGAGGTACTTCCTTGTATGCAACAATGTTGCTTGGTGTTTCCAAATACAAATAGGAAACATATGATATGATATTAATATCTTAGTTTTAAGATAGCAGAGTGTTCCGTATATAAGAAGGATGCAGAAACCACTTTACGTTAAGAAATGTTTTAAGAATACAATAAAAAAAACTTATAAAATATGTTTTTACACATTTTGGCTTTAAACTGTAAATCTGACATGTATAAATGCGTAGATATATAGATGTGTAATTGTCATAGTAAGACATGGTGCGGATACTGAGTGATGGATTTAAGGACCTAACTGAATGTCATTTAAAGCCATTTTTATTTGATAAATCTCGTTGCTACATCTGGGTGGATGAATTCCAAAAGCATCTAGTTTCTCTTTTTCTACTGCTGGAATTGATTTCATACATTGGCTTACATGCAGAGAACTGTAAAATAGAAAAATAGCTTTCTCTGATGTTATATTTCTAAAGGTTGATCCGCAGTTTTGAAGCACAGCATTAGGTTGGACTAGACTACATGCAGCAATGTGAGGCTGTGGTACATTTTTCCTAACACCATATAGGTATCTAATGTAGCCAAATGAAATTGAAAGCTACAACCCTCAATCCAGGGAAAACTTTCTATTTCACATTAAAAGAAAAATATAAAGCAAAACATTTTTTATAATAGGTGGAATTGTAAAGGCAGTCCACAGTGGTTAAAGTGGCCGTCCAGCATTTAATAATTGATAGACTATCCTGCTTCGATCAGCTCTGCAGATGGGCTGCAGCGCTATGTGCTTAGACCTGTAATTGTCACACTGTTAAAATGCTCTGAAACAGGGCACTATTTGAGCCGTAAACAGACAAACATTTTCAAAATTTCCAGACATTTTCCACTTGGGGTCAGGAGAACTCAATATGAAAAAAAAAAAAATGAAAGTCTCTGGAATGTTTAAGGGACCATATAATGGTTATTTTATAGCTCAAAGAACAGCACAAAATACTGTGTATGAACCTGTGTGTAGCCTTAGCTGTTGCCACATAAGGAACTGCAGCACTGTATATGTAAGTATGTGTAACAATGCTGTTGTACCTTGGCCGTCTGCTAAAAACAATATACAGTAGTTATTGCAGATACCCAAACTTGAAAACATTGACTGCAGCCCTTGTACAAGAATTGTGAGCACTTCAAAAGCTCATCCATGAGGGTGTCTGGACTCCCCCCAATATAATATTGATGGTCTGTCTGAAGGATAGACCATTAAAGAAGAACTCTGGCTGCAAGCAGGGGCATGGAGGAACGCCCACAGTGGGCATTTTCTCCTGGGTTCTGGTGTCGTCAGGACCCGGGAGAAAGTACTTGACCTGGCTGATAGCTTGCCTGTTAATCCAGTCAATGAATGCAGTGGTGTCCCATCCCAGTCACTGACTGGCTGAGCAGGCAATCCATCAGCCTGGTCTTGATGTCACTGGAGCAGGAGATCCAGGAGGCTTATAGGGTAAGGCAGCAATGTAGGTGCTTAGGCGCTTGAAGACTGATAACTAAAGCTTCTTTATTATTTCCCCCCTGCATGGGGACAGGTAAGTAAAGCTCTTTTATTCCCCCCTGCCTGCAGGCAATTTTTCATGTTGGTCATATTGAGAAAACAATTGCATTTAGGAAAGTTTTTCTATCTCTACCCTAGTGATACCTATGGCAGGCCTGTAGACTTGACTGACTAGTTAAAAGCTCTGTTCATTGGCTAGATGAATCTTGTGACTTTTTTCACCCTACCTAAGCTGTGACACTACCTATTCTTTTTAATTATTGCACTTTTTGCAACTCTGTATATCGGGTGCACTGGAGGCATTTTACAGCAGATCAGAAAATTGAAATACAAAAGGGGATAGTAAGTATTTAGCTCTGTGCCCTATGATGTACAACCCTCACAACCCCTATGATGTACAACCTTTAAATTTATTATAACGTGTTGTGAAATGGTGTGGATATGGTAACCATGTGTTGGCTGCCATTTTCTGTTTGTTTGTTTGTTTCTTTCTTGTTTTTGTTTTTTTCAAAATATAATACATGGTAAGGCTATGTTCACACAACATCTTTTGAACTCTGTTTAAAATTACGTCCGTTATTTTGAGTCTAAAATAACGGACGTCATTTAGCTGTCTAGCCTTCCCTTAGTACAATGACAGCTGTTGGTACATTATTCTAGTTTGGGGTTACTAATTGGCCTTTGGGTGTGTCTTAATTGAAAAGTCCAATGAATTTAATAGTAAAAACGGAGAAAGAATGGTGGAAAAAGAAAAACTGAATGTGAACTACTAATAAAAAACGTCCGCTGTTTGCAAAAGACGTCCGAAAATAATGATCATGTTCATTATTTTGTCGATCGCGGCAAAAACGCCCGTTATTCAAAACACAGTGTGTATTGGACGTCTTCCCATTGACTTCAATGCATTGCCATTGCAGTCAGTTAAATTGCGGCAAAAACTGACGTATTTTTAAATATTAAAATCGGCTGCCTTTTCAATATTTTTGACGTTGTGTGAACATAGCCTTCTAAATATTTATTGTTGAGCTTTGGAAATCTAATGAAATATCTTGTAGGACACACTTGAAATCCAGTTTTATAATGCACAGGTTGATGCAAATTTTAAAGCCCCCATTAATTTCAATGGGAGAGTTCTTGCAGAAGTACACAGAAAAAATTACAGGTCACTTTTTCCACTCTAAGAAATCTGCAACATGGTTTGGGAAAACTGCTCAAATATTTTGACCTGGAGTGGGATTTACCATTGATGTCAATGGGAGAAGGTTTATCATTAGAGATGAGCGAACCTCGAGCATGCTCGAGTCCATCCGAACCCGAACTTTCGGCATTTGATTAGCGGTGGCTGTTGAAGTTGAATAAAGCCCTAAGGCTATGTGGAAAACATGGATATAGTCATTGGCTGTATCCATGTTTTCCAGACAACCTTAGAGCTTTATCCAAGTTCATCAGCCGCCACTAATCAAATGCCGAACATTTGGGTTCGGATAGACTCGAACCCAAACCCGGTTCGCTCATCTCTATTTGTCATATTTTTCCTTGATAATATGGATGTGTAAATGGGTGTTGATTGTACATCTAAATGAGCAATTTTGCAAGGATCAGTTGAAATGTCCAATCTCCAACAAAAGGTAGTGATATCAGACCTTACCTTGTCCTTTGTAAAATGTCCTGCTGATCTTCATAAACAGACAATAAAATCTTCAAGTGTCAAAAAACCTGACAAATCAGCATTCAATTATAGCCGATTTCACACATGCAGTCTTCTGGCTGTGTAAATGACCTTAGTGCCTTTAATACTGGTTTTCTTATTCCTATGAATTTTTCAACTGTAGTTTTTCTCATAGCTGGAAATGTCATTTAACCTTGTGATATATCACATTACTAGACTAATGGAGAAAATGTCCACCTCATAGCATGGTCATTCAAGCCAGCATGATGTAGTAAATCATTATTTCATATTTATGAACCTATTTATACCACAAAAAGATATTCCTCCGGCCTGTAAATGGATCTACAGAAGAAAATGACAAATGACAATTGCTGTGCAGTATGAGAAGTGGAGAGTGTTTTTCCTGTGGAAGGCAGAGGGGGAATGTTTTGCCCCCTTATAGACTCTCCATAATGTTTTGTGTTATCATTATGTGGTCATTACTCAGGTTCATGAAAGTTGCTTTGTTTTATTAAATGACAGCAACCTTTTAAACAACGTCAAATAAATATAAGTGAAAAGGTCTCAATTTCAGAAGGACACAATGCTAACATACTTTGAGCACTTGCCGAACAGGTTCATGATGTACAAATGGCACTTGCACTTAGGATTCAATTTTTAAACTATTGGCTAATATCATTCAGTAAATATTATATATAAATGTACCCATCACTGCCTGGGTATAAAGTGTCAGTGTGGTAATGAGACGTGTCAAGGGTGCCCAGGGGGGCAATCTATCCCCCCTATTTTTTGTTTATGGGGACATTGACAGAAACCTTATATACCCCTAAATACACTATACACCCCAACAGTTATGGGGTTATGTTCACATAACTGTCAAAAATAGAGAAAAGGCATCTGTCTTCTCTATTTAAAAATATGTCCGATCTTGCTGCAAGGTGATTGACTTCAATGCAATGCATTGAAGTCAATGGAATGAAGGACGTTCCATGCACACAGTGTATAACATGATGGACGTTGCCTGCAGGGACGTCAAAATAACGATCATGACAGTTATTTTTCGGATGCCTTTTGCAAACAGCGGACCTTATTTTTTAGTTGTTCAAACAGTTTTTTCACCATCCTTTCACCGTCTTTACTATTAAAGTCAATGGACTTTTTAATTAAAGACACAACCAAAGCACAACCTGACAATTAGTGCACTTAACATAGAATGTATAATGTACCAACAGCTGTCCTTGCACTGACCGGTGGCCAAATGGCAAAATTACACCTTTTTTTTTCTTATCAAAATCGGAGAGGAAAAGACATTATCTGAACATAGCAATGCACTGTTCATCTAAAGTGTAACTTATGTATATTAGAAATAAGCCAAAAAAACTTTTAACATCATAATTACCTAATAGCCAAGCTGAGAGGTCAAGTCATAAGACTTTATGGCAGAGTCTGTTTATAAACAATATTGGCAGTTTTATTGCCAGGTGCATAGATATAAAGATTTTTACCTGATCTTATTCTGGAGCAGGCAATATAGAATTGTCCATGTGAAAAACATGCAGATAGCTTAACACTAAACTATAATTGTTTAAAAGGTATTGTTTCATCTGAGTTCATCAGTGTAATTAAAACTTTTTTCCAGAAGTACATACAGTAAGGATAGTTGCTTTCAGCACATGGGGATCATGTTTTAATGCAGATCCTGGTTCTATTACACAATTTTGGTGCATCTAGATTTCGCATTAGAATAACCAGAGCATCAACTTTTAGATTCTAGATGAGAATTTGGTTCTAAAAAGTTTAAGAACTCAACAGCCGCCCCTGGCAACCAATAAGATCCCAGCTCCCTTTAAAAATAAAAGATGATTTCCCTTTAAAGCCTGAACTCTTGGTAGTAGACAATTGGCATTGATTTTGCAGACTAACAATTTCAAGAATCTACAAAAAAAGTTGAGGCGGTGCAGTTCAAGGTCAAAGATGTGGCAAAAAGATTGAGGTTAACTAAAATGCCTCTACCTAGTAATAGACAACACAGAAACTATTTGAAAATATGAAGAGTTAGTCCTCAAGACCTAAGCCTTATGAGAGTTGGAGATGTAAAATTATTAAAAATAGGACTTTAAAAGGAATGGTATGGCAAAAAAAATAAAATAAACAATAATAATATTTATTTGTATAGTGCCAACAGATTTCGCAGCAAAGAGGTTACAATTACACATGATAAAATTAAATTAGAATAAAATAAAAATACATCATAATTACGAGGCCTGGTCTCAAGAGCGTACAGACTATGAACTGGGGGTGACAAGAGGCACAAGTGCTTTATTTGCCCCTGATCCAGCCATTGTACATAGAAGGAGCCAGTTTCACGCCAATCGTCTCGTTATAGGTAAAATGTATAAAATGCATGGAAGCGTCGGAGATTTAGTAGAAAGTGAGGAGACAACAGAATAAGGAACAAGATTAGGGAAGCAAGCCTGAAGAGATGAGTCTTCAGGGCACGCTTGAAACTGTGGGTGTTGGAAATAAGTCGGAGGTCTTTGGGTAGGGCGTTCAAGAGAACTGGTGCAGCACGAGAGAAATCTTGGAATGGTATGGTATGGCAAAAAAAGGACTAGTATAGCAAACCATTGCCATATAATTTCTTTCTTTTTTTTTGCCATACCATTTCTTTTACAGTCCTATTTAGAATACTTTTACATATCCAACTCTCATAAGGCTTAGGTCTTGAAGATTAATACTAATTCTTCATGTTTCCAATTCCAAGAATCTTGCAAAATCTTGCAAAATGCATGCAAAGTGGACATATTCATTGTCTGTGTTTAGTAATCTGAACCATGTTTTTTTGGCAAGCTTTATTGGTGATAGAAAAGGAGCATTCGATAACAACACTGACAATTTGATGTAGCATAGATGTAAAAAAATGTTATCTGTATAAACAAATATACTTTAATGGTAATAACAAAATCACACATTCGGACTATACATAAGTTATATCAAATAACATAACTTGAAATGTTTAGCTGATCGGGTTAATCTAAGTTTTGTTAAGGAGGAAACATAGTCAAATGCGGCCTTCCAGAATGCTTTTGTGGGTGGACATTCCCACCATATATAAATAATTGTGCTACAGTTATGCCCCCAAGAAGGTGGGTATTGAGCTTTATTAAAGGGGTTATCCAGTGCTACAAAAACATGACCACTTTCTTCCAGAGACAGCCCCACTCTTGTCTCCAGCTTGGGCAGGGTTTTGCTGCTCAGTTCCATTGAAGTGAATGGAGCTTAATTGCAAACCGCACCTGAACTGGAGACAAAAGTCGTGTTGTCTCTGAAAGAAAATGGCCATGTTTTTGTAGCACTGGATAACCCCTTTAATTTGGGCAATATTATGTGGGGACAGATAACAACATAGTGCTAGTTTGTATCACATTTCCAAGGATGTTGAACATTTAGAAAAGTGCTGTGGTGATTCAAAGAGTTTCCCCACTGCCAGCATGATATTGACGCATCATACCGGGCGGGGAACGAATCCATTACATTCCTTCCCCGTCCGTAAAGTCTGCAAATATGCGAACGTGTGAATCACCCCTTAGTTGTCAGTATGGTATATCATCTGTTAGATTTGCACCATTTTGAGCTGTAAAACGTCCCAAAAATGTTGTCTTTGGGATAAATTCCATTCTACAAAGCTATTACAGTGTCCTTAAAAAGATTTCCAGCTTTTCACAGTACTGACCTATCATTTCCTACATTCTCTTTAACCCCTTAACGACCGTGGGTGTACATTTACACCCTCAATGCCTGGGACTTAAGGCAGGAGGACGTAAATGTACAACCTGGCGAGGTCACAAGCTGAGCCCGCCCCATAGTGGGTGAGGACCAGCTGCTATCTGCAGCCAGGCCCTCGCTCTCAATGGTGGGCCGCCGA
Organism: Dendropsophus ebraccatus; assembly: GCF_027789765.1. Taxonomy (NCBI): domain Eukaryota; kingdom Metazoa; phylum Chordata; class Amphibia; order Anura; family Hylidae; genus Dendropsophus; species Dendropsophus ebraccatus. The sequence continues at coordinate 67,918,179 of NC_091461.1, read as the reverse complement.
GATCGCGCGGCGGCCCGCCATTAACCCGTTAAACGTTTAAGTATAGGTGACCAGAGCATCTCCGGTCACCAGCGATCGGGAACCCCGCAGCATGTCTGCGGGGGTCCCGATCGCATTTCCTGACTGCCAGAGGTATGCTCCTTACCTCCGTGCAGTCTTCTGCCACAGGCAGGTTGAATCAGAAGATCACAGATAACACTGATCCCTGCTATGCTATGGCATAGCAGGGATCAGTTTATGTAATCCGATATATGTAAGTGATAGTTCCCTAAGGGAACTATAAAAGTAAAAATAAATTAATAAAAAAAGTTTTACATAGTGCCCCATAGCCCCTCCCCCAATAAAAGTGTAAATCACCCCCCCCCTTCCCATTTCATACATAAAACACATAAAAAGTAATAAAGTTAATTAACATATTCAACAGTGCCATTGTGGGCGGGGCTAAGTGACACTAATGCCGCTAGGCCACACCCACTTAGCACAATCTGCAGTTGATAAAAGATGACTTTTTACTTGAACAAGCTCCATGACGTATGATATAAAATAAGGTATGAAAAACGCAAAATTTACCCTTTACACCTGTGTAGAGATGTCAGAATGCACAAAGGGGGTGACAGCGTCACTTTAAGGATCGGGCCAATAGTCACTTTTGCGTTTTTGTTTTTTCCTCCTCGCCTTCTAAGACCCATTACGCTTTCATTTTACCACCTACAGGGCCATGTGAGGACTTGTTTTTTTCAGGAGCAGGTGTACTTTGTAATGACATCTTTCAATCTGCCATAAAATGAATGACGGAACCCCAAAATATCATTTATGGGGTGAACTTGGGTCAAAGAATGCGATTCCGCAAGTTTTGGGGGGGCTTCCATGTTTATGTAATGCACTTAACAGTAAAACTGGCATTTTTCCTTTGTTCTATAGGTCAGTCTGAACACAGGGATATGCATGGTTACTAGGTTTTCTTATGTTTTACTATTTTTATTAGCAGTAAAACTTTTTTTTGCAAATAGGCATATTTAAAATGGTCCTATTGTGACTCCTATAGCACAATTATTTTTTCACTTACGGGGTCGTTTGTGGTGTAATTTTTTGCGTCATGATCTCTAGTTTTTATTAATAACATTTTTTTCTACATCAAACGTATTGATCGCTTTTTATACGTTTTTTTTATACATAAAATGTCATTTAAAAAAAAGCAATCTCTGCGTTTTTTTAACGCTTCTTGTTCACGCCGTTCACCGTGTGGGAATAATATTATTTTATTTTATTAGATCGGACGATTACGCACGCTACGGTATATAATATGTTAATTAACTTTATTAGTTTTTATGTGTTTTATGTATGATATGGGAAGGGGGGTGATTTACACTTTTATTGGGGGAGGGGCTTTGGGGTATTGTTTTACCCTTTGAGGACCAGGCCCAAAATGACCCAGTGGACCGCGCAAATTTTGATCATTACGCTTTCGTTTTTCCCTCCTCCCCTTCTAAGAGCTCTAGCACTTTCAGTTTTCTATCTACAAGCCATGTAAGTGCTTGTTTTTTACAGGAATAGTTGTACTGTGTAATGGCGTCTTTTATTTTACCATAACATGTATGATGGAATTCCAAATATATTATTTATGAAGATATAAATAGGTGAAATCGTAAAAAAGAATGCAATATGGTAACGTTTGGGGGGTTCCGTAATGCACTATATGGTAAAAGCAACACATTATCATTATTGTATAGGTCAGTCCGGACACAACCATATGCAGGTTATGCAGATTCTCTAATCTATATCATAAAAATCAAAGTCTGTCTGTCTGTCTGTCTGTCCTTCTGTCTGTCTGTCTGTCTGTCCTCTATAGACTTCCAAACGCCTGAACCGTTTGACCCCAAATTTGGCACACAGATACATTGGGTGCCCGGGAAGGTTATTGCGAAGGTCCCTTCCCCGCCAGATGTACAGGAGGGGAGGGGGAGGGGAAAGAGAGGCGCCTCATAGAGATGAATGGGAAAATCTCCTCACTGCAAACACAGGTGATATAATTAGCTGCAGCAGACACGGCAGTTGGAGCCTTAGCAACCAATAGGATTACTGCTTTCATTTTCACAGGGAGCAATGGTTGCTAGGGAAGCTGCCTCACAACATCCACAGTAATAACTGGTAGACCCCCTACTCCATCTATACAGTACATGTATATACAGGGCCCCCTACTCCATCTATACAGTACATGTATATACAGGGCCCCCTACTCCATCTATACAGTACATGTATATACAGGACCCCCTACTCCATCTATACAGTACATGTATATACAGGACCCCCTACTCCATCTATACAGTACATGTATATACAGGACCCCCTACTCCATCTATACAGTACATGTATATACAGGGCCCCCTACTGCATCTATACAGTACATGTATATACAGGACCACCTACTCCATCTATACAGTACATATATATACAGGGCCCCCTACTCCATCTATACAGTACATGTATATACAGGACCCCCTACTCCATCTATACAGTATATGTATATACAGGGCCCCCTACTCCATCTATACAGTACATGTATATACAGGACCCCCTACTCCATATATACAGTACATGTATATACAGGACCCCCTACTCCATCTATACAGTACATGTATATACAGGACCCCCTACTCCATCTATACAGTACATGTATATACAGGACCCCCTACTCCAACTATACAGGACATGTATACAGGGCCCCCTACTCCATCTATACAGTACATGTATATACAGGACCCCCTACTCCATCTATACAGTACATGTATATACAGGAGCCCCTACTCCATCTATACAGGACATGTATATACAGGACCCCCTACTCCATCTATACAGTACATGTATATACAGGACCCCCTACTCCATCTATAGAGTACATGTATGTACAGGACCCCCTACTCCATCTATACAGTACATGTATATACAGGACCCCCTACTCCATCTTTACAGGACATGTATATACAGGGCCCCCTACTCCATCTATACAGTACATGTATATACAGGGCCCCCTACTCCATCTATACAGTACATGTATATACAGGGCCCCCTACTCCATCTATACAGTACATGTATATACAGGACCCCCTACTCCATCCATACAGTACATGTATATACAGGGCACAACAGATATACCAAACTGTGACTGGGTAACACTGCTACACCAGACCTGACCAATACCGCCATACTGTGACTGGATAACACTGTCATATAAGACCTGACCAATCCCGCCTTACTGTGACTGGATAACACTGCCATACCAGACCTGACCAATACCGCCATACTGTGCTGGATAACACTGTCATACCAGACCTGACCAATACCGCCATACTGTGACTGGATAACACTGCCATACCAGACCTGACCAATACCGGAAAACTGTGACTGGGTAACACCGCCACACCAGTCCTGACCAATACCACCATACTGTGACTGGATAACACCATCATATCAGACCTGACCGATACTGCCATACTGTGACTGGATAACACCGCCACACCAGACCTGACCAATACCGCCATACTGTGACTGGATAACACCCCCATACCAGACATGACCAATACCGACACTCTGTGACTGAATAACACTGCCATACGGGTAAATACAACCCTGCAGGTATACAGGACACTACAGGTATACAGGACCCCAAAACTATACACTACAAGTGCACGGGACCTCCACAAAACTATATACTACAGGTATACAGGACCCCAAACTTTACACTACAGGTATACAGGACCCCAAAACTATATACTACAGGTATACAGGACCTCCACCAACTATATACTTTAGGTATACAGGACCTCCACCAACTATATACTACAGGTATACAGGACCCCAAACTATACACTACAGGTATACAGGAACCCAAAACTATACACTACAGGTATACAGGAACTCCACCAACTATATACTACAGGTATATAGGACCCCAAACTATACACTACAGGTATACAGGACCTCAAAACCATACACTACAGGTATACAGGACCTACACCAACTCTATAATACAGGTATACAGCACCTTCACCAACTCTATACTACAAGTATACAGGACCCCAAATATACTATAGGTATACAGGAACTCCACCAGCTATATACTACAGGTATATCGGACCCCAAACTATACACCAACTCTATACTATAGTTATACAGGACCCTCAAACTATTTACTACAGGTATACAGGACCCCCGAACTATATACTACAGGTATACAAGACCTCCACCAATTATACACTACAGATATCCAGGACCCTCAAACTATAAACTACAGGTATACAAGACCTCCACCAACTATACATTACAGGTATACAGCACCAACTATATACTACAGGTATACAGGACCCCCGAACTATACAGTATAGGTATACAGGACCTTCACCAACTGTACACTGCAGGTATACAGGACCTCCCTCAACTATACACTATAGGTATACAGCCCCCCCAACTATGCACTACAGATATGCGAGACCCCTAAAAACTATAATTGTGGGTATACAGAACCCCTCCAACTATGCACTACAGATATACACTAATTCCACTGATTAACTCAGATGAAACAATACCTTTAGCTTGGCCTCCTGGGCACCTTAGAACAAATCTAATTAACACACTGACACTTTATACCCGGGCAGCGCCGGGTACATTTTCTAGTGTTATATATTTTTTTATGAAATCCTTTTTTTTGGCAATTAGTTAATAATATAATGGCCCTATTGTGACGCTTATAACGGTTTTATTTTTTCACCTATGGGGCTGTATTGGGTGTCATTTTTTCCGCAATGATCTCTAGTTTTTAATTATACCATATTTGTGAAGATCGGACGTTTTGATCACTTTTTATGAATTTTTTTTATATATATATAATGTAACATAAAATGTGTAATCCACGCACTTTTTTCCCTCTTTTCGTCTACGCCGTTCACCGTTCGCAATGACGCTTGTTATATTTTAATAGATCGGACAATTACGCACGCCATGGTATATTATATGTTTATTTATTTATTTATTTTTATATGTTTTATTTATATAATGGGAAAAGGGGGTGATTTAGACTTTTATTGGGGGAGGGGCTTTGGGGTAGTGTATTGGTGTTTTTAACTTTTTTTTGTTTTACACATTTGAAGTCCCTTTGGGGGACTTGTACATACACTACTTGGATTTCTACACTGATGATTGCTATGCTATAGGCATAGCATTGATCAGTGTTATCAGCGATCTGCTCATTGAGCCTGCCTGTGCAGGCTCAGTGTAGCAGATCGCTGATCGGACCCCACAGAGGCAGGTGAGAGACCGTGAGAGATCGGTCCGTTTTACTGATCGGGACCCCCGCAGTCACACTCCTCTGTCACTTACACTTAAACGCCACGGCCGCGGTGTTTAAGGAGTTGGTGACACGCGGCAGCGCGAACGCTGCAGTGTGTCATTACCAGTGAGGTCCCGGCTGCTGATTGCAGCCGGCCCCCACCTGCTGTGAAGCGTGCTCCGCTCCGGAGCGCGCTTCATAGCCGGAGAAACGCACAGGACGTAGAGTTACGTCCAGGGTCGTCTGGTGACAGACTTCCATGACGTAACTCTATGTCCTGGGTCGTTTAGGGGTTAAAACATTTATTTATTAATTTTCTTACACTTTTATAGTTCCTTTAGGGAACTATCTTATACATACAATAAATCAGTAACACTGATCCCTGCTATGCCATAGCATTGCAGGGATCAGTGTTATCTGCGATCTTCTGATTCTTCTGATTCAGCCTGCCAGAATTAACCCTAGTGACCTGGTCACTGACCCTCCCCTCCCTGGGCGGCCATCTGATCGGAGGTGGCAGAGAGCATGGGGCAGTGATTGGGGACCACCCGGTGTGGTCCCAGTACAAGCGATCAGCGGTATATACTATATACCACTGATCGCTTGTTCCAAATGGGGCCGTCACCAAAGTCAAAAGCCGCCCCGGATAAGCTGTTACCACTCAAGATTACCCGTAACCACCCCAGATTACCTGTAACCACCCCAGATTGCCCGTCACCTCCCCAGATTGCCCATAACCCCCCCAGATTGCCCGTCGCCACCCCAGATCACCAGTGAACAAAACCAGATTGCCCGTCACCACCCCAGATAGCCAGTGAACACCACCAAATTGCACGTCACCACCCCAGATAGCCAGTGAACACTCCCAGATAGCCAGTAAACACCCCCAGATTGCCCGTAACCACCACAGTTGCCAGGAAACACCCCCAGATTGCCCGTACCCCAGATTGCCCATAACCTACCCAGATTGGCACAGACTGCTCTTAACCACCCCAGATTGCCCATAACCACACCAGATTCCCTTTCGCAACCTCAGATAGCCAGTAAACACCCTGAGATTGTCCATTACCACCCCAGATAGCCAGTAAACACCCACATATTGCCTGTAACTAAAATGACACTCCTTCCCTTCTGAGCCCTGCTCTGTGCCCATACAGTGGTTTATGCCCACGTATGGGGTATCGTTCTACTCAGGAGAACCTGCGTTACATATATTGGGGGGAGTTTTCTCCCCTGTTCCTCGTGAAATTGAGAAATTTTAAACTAAACAAACATGTTATTGGAAAAATGAATTTTTTACATTTTTATGGTTTAGTTTTGAATACTTTCCTCCAATACCTGTGGGGTCAAAATGGTCACCGCACCCCAAGATGAATTCTTTGAGGGGTTTACTTTCCTAAATGGGGTGACTTTTGGGGGGGTTATTCTGCTGACACTACAGGGGCTCTGCAAACGCACCTGGCGCTCAGAAACTTCTTCAGAAAAATCATGCAGTGAAAATGCTAATTGGCGCTCCCTTCCTTATGAGGCCTGCTGTGTGCCCATACAGTGGTTTATGCCCACATATGGGGAACCGTTCTACTCAGGAGAACCTGCGTTACATATATTGGGGTGAGTTTTCTCCCTTGTTCCTCGTGAAATTGAGAAATTTCAAACTAAACAAACATGTTATTGGAAAAATTCTATTTTTTCACTTTTACCGTCTTCTTTTGAATACTTTCCTCTAATACCTATGGGGTCAAAATGGTCACCACACCCCAAGATGTATTCTTTGAGGGGTGTACTTTCCAAAATGGGGTGACTTTTGCGGGGGTTCTATTCTGCTGACACTACAGGGGAGCTGCAAACGCACCTGGCGCTCAGAAAATTCTTTAGAAAAATCTGAACTGGAAATGCTAATTTTCGCTCCTTCCGTTCTGAGCCCCGCTGTGTGCCCATACAGTGGTTTACGTCCACATATGGGGTACCGTTCTACTCAAAATTTGGGGTGCATTTTCTCTCATGTTGCTTATGAAAATGAGATACTTTAATCTTAACAAATATATTATTGGAAAATTTATATTTTCCATTTTTTTCCGGCCTAATTGTGAATACTTTCCTCCAGCCCCTGTAGGGTTAAAATGCTTATTATACCCCTAGATTGGAAATTTCATGAAAATTTCATAATTTGCTAATATATTTCTAAGCCCTGTAACACCCTAAAAAAGTGAAATATGTTTACGAAATGAAGCCAGAATAAAAAGGACATATTCATAATGTGACTTACTAACTAAATTTTGTCATGTAACTTTCTTTTTTTAGAAGCAAAGAATTTCCAAGTTAGTAAAGTGCAAATTTTTCTAATTTTTCATGATATTTTGATGTTTTTCACACACAAAAAAAAAAAACACAAGACAGTGACCAAATTTTGCCACTAACATAAAGTACCATGTTAGGAAAAAACAATCTCAGAATTGTTAGCATACGTTAAAGCATCACTGAGCTATAAGCGCATAAAGTGAGACAGGTCAGATTTTGAAAAATAAGCCTGGTCATTAAGGCCCAAATAGGCTTAATCCCTAAGGGGTTAACATATTTCGATGGTACACTAAATCTGTTCCTCCTTTTTAATGATAAGAATCACCTTTTTTCATAAAAAAGGATCAAATTGATAGTGTCAAACAAGTTCCCTTTACTCACAACACAGAATAGTCATACAATGTTAGTTTATCATAGTATATGTATAATTAAAGGATAAGCTAAAATTCTTATAAATGTCACTATAAAGTTTTGCTAGCCAGATAAAAGGCTATTTAAGGAGACATACACTTATTAGTTTTACCTCAGTTTAACTCCTCCAAAGTAGGAACATTTCAATATAATAAGATTTTTTGTAATTTATCCATTTTTTTCCTATGTGTGGTACATCCTGTACAATCCCATAGGGCACCTGAAGTAAAGTTTTCCTTTTGAAGAAATTTGCAACAATCATTAATTTTTCAGAGAACAGTTGACTCCCAGATAAGAGTTGTCACTTGGTGTTGCCAAGAGCCTTTTGTGAGGAGCTTTTCTCTGCACATCTAATATGGAGCTTGCTGACTGCACCTGATCACAGCCTGGTACTTGTACAGGGGAAGCCAGTGGGAAAACAATTAGTCTTGCTTCTTTCAGACAGCTCATCTGCTCTGCTGAACCGATTAAAACATTAAGATAGCTTAAGTAATTAAATTTACCTTGAAAAATCACGATACTGAGCTCCTTGGTATGATTTAAAGGGCAGCGTGTCTTACAATTATGAGCAGTTACTGCACTGGGCCATTCCAAGAAGATCTGCAGACCGTATAAGTGATTACAATACAGTTACCCTCAGCAACATCTTCTCTTATTGGAATCTGTCTCTTTCCTTTCTTCTTTGGTTTGGCCCAAATCCCCGTGAAGAATGCTTCCAGCCACTTATCTCTACAAAATTTTCTACCCTTGTATCCCTGGATCCTCCCTTTTTTTAGCAACCTCCCTTCCCACTTTGAACTTTCTACCCACCCTTTTATCCTTCTATTCCTTTAATAGTACCATCCTGATGCTTTCCCTAATGCTGTGCCTGCTGCTAGTCCCCTTACTGTTAACCCCAAAATAACAATGCCAAGCACACAGTGTCCAATGGTGATAGAGGCATAACCCCTTAAGGACGGGGCCCATTATCATTTTTGCGTTTTCGGTTTTTCCTCCTTGTGTTTAAAAGGCCATAGCACTTGCATTTTTCCACCTAGAAACCCATATGAGCCCTTATTTTTTGCGTCACTAATTGTACTTTGCAATGACAGGCTGAATTTTTGCATTTGGTACACTACGAAACCAGAAAAAAATTCAAAGTGTGGGGAAATAAAAAAAAAAAAAAACGCATTTCTTTTATTTGGGGAAACTGTGTTTTTACGCCATTCGCCCTGGGGTAAAACTGACTTGTTACGCATGTTCCTCAAGTCGTTACGATTAAAACAATATATAACATGTATAACTTATATTGTATTTGATGGCCTATAAAAAATTCAAATCATTGTTAACAAATATATAACATATAACATATAACGCTTTTATTCTTGGGTCTATGGGGTCATTTTTTGTGCCATGATGTGTTCTTTCTATCGGTACCTTGATTGCGCATATACGACTTTTTGATCGCTTTTTATTACATTTTTTCTGGATTTGATGCGACCAAAAATGCGCAATTTTGCACTTTGGGATTTTTTTGCGCTGACGCCGTTTACCGTGCGAGATCAGGAATGTGATTAATTAATAGTTCAGGCGATTACGCACGCGGCGATACCAAACATTTTTATTTATTTATTTGTTTAATTTTATTTAAAACCTGGGAAAAGGGGGGGGGGGTCAGACTTTTATTAGGGGAGGGGGCTTTTTTACTATAAACAACACTTTTTTTTTTTTTTTTTTTTACACATATACTAGAAGCCCCCCTAGGGGACTTCTAGTATATATACTTTGATCTCTCATTGAGATCTTTGCTGTATAGATATACAGCAAAGATCAATGAGATAGGCACTCGTTTGCTTTCGGCTGCTGCAGCCGGAAACAAACGAGTGCCGAGCCGGGGACGGCGCCATCTTGGACGAGCCCCCGGCCGGCATCAGACAGGGAAGTCCCCCACTAGACACCAGGGAACGGTTGTCTCCGGTAATCGGAGGCAGCTGTCAACTTTGACAGCTGCCTCTGATTAGCTAATTAGCGGGCACGGCGATCAGACAGTGCCCGCTAATAGTGGCGGTCCCGGGCTACACGCGGCACCTGGGACCGCGGCGCTTCAAAGCAGGGTCGCCGCGCAGCCCCGCTTTGAAGTGCTGATGAGGACATATGACGTATGGGTACGTCATATGTCCTTAAGAGGTTAAACAATAGTAGTGCGCCCATTGTGCTCCACACAGTAGCCAATCACATGTGATATTTTAACATGTATTAGTGAAGAAGGATAAGAAAAAAACATTCAATAAGAAGGAACCCATTATGTTACCTATATGTTGTATTTCCTGTTAAAATGACGGACCTCATGTTTAAACCTTTTAGACCTAGTTGTAAATCAGTAGGGTCTGTGGGTATCACCGGTGTCTGTGGTGCGTCACAGCTTGAATTCAGTTTTTACGGACAAACAGAAAAAGTTATTCACAATGCAGGTTTAGGCTATGGTCCCACTACTGTTATCGTGATATGACGGTCATCTATTGAAAATGAAGGTCACAAATAATGTTTGGGATCATTATTTCCGACCATCACTATCAATATTTGGCCGCCTTTCTCCGCTAAATGACGGCACATTTGCGTAGAGGAAAAATAGCCTTAAAGGGGTATTCCAGCTATTTAAAAATGTTTTATATAGTGTTAGGGCTGCATGGAAAGTAGCAGACACCCTATTTTGACCTAACTATTCTCCCCAGGGTCCTCTTGTGATGTCTTTAGATCCCCTGCTGGATGCTCCAGACGCTACTTCTGCATTTGACTTGTCTTGGCAGTGACAGCCTACTTGGCCAATCATTGGCACTTCAGACAGGGGTTGGTTGGGGGGGTCTGTCACTGCCTAGATGAGTCTCGAAAGTAGCATCAGGAGCATTCAGTGGGGGACCTAAACACATCACAGGAGGACCCCAGGGGATCGTGGTTAGATGAAAATAGGATGTCTGTTATTTTCTAGGCAGCCCCAGCACTATATCAAAAATTATAAATGGCCAGGAGTACCCCTTTAAAGGAGAAGTCCGGCCAAAATAAATTTTTGATATGTTGTTACTTATGAAAAGTTATACAAATTTCTACAAACGTCACGACGAAAGGTGTAATTCCTATGGAGTGTCCAGCAGGGGGCGCTCTCTATATAGAAGTCTATGGGACTTTATTGTTTCTATGGATTTCTATGTAATGTAATGTAGTGTAGTGTACAGTGCTTTATTGAATGAATACATCTATGGAATACTTTGGGGAGCAAGTGTCCTTGCTCCCCAAAGTATTGCATAAATGTATTCATTCAATACATTAGGAATTACATCTTTTGTCGTGACGTCACTGGATCTGAGAGAATTCTAACACTTCCTGATCTACTAAATTAAGGGAAATAGCCCTATATGTGCATTTCCCATAATTAATGTATATTAGAAATTTGTATAACTTTTCATAAGTAACAACATATCAAAAATTTATTTTTGCCGGACTTCTCCTTTAAGTTTATACTGTGTCAGTTTAACTTTTGAATTTTTTGTCAGTGCTCAAAAGACTAGGGATGCTGTTGTAGTTAAATTATATTTAAATTCAGCTATACAAGTCTTCCACTTAAGAGCAAAATCATTTGATAAAGTGTATATGAGGCATACCGAAGAATCTGTGAACCTTGCGAGCACAGCTTAAGATTCCCTGGCAGATGGTAAAGGAAATACTGCTTAGCAGTCCATTGATGTAGTCAATTTGCTAATTAAACTCCTATCACTGGATTCATTAGGTCACCTTTTATATGCTCTGCACAAGCCACAGCCCTCGCTGCTGCTGTCCCTTCAGCTCAGAGTTTTCCTTTCTATTGCCTCATCGATTCTCACGGCAGGACTAGGAGAAATCAATCTCTAGTGTGCGCTCTCTCTTTTTTTTCTTACCTTTTTTTTTTTTTTAGCCCACCAAACAGCAGCCTGCTAGAAAAACAATTTAATGTCCCCAGAAAGCATATACCAACAATACCAACACAACCTGATTTACAATGCAAACAGGTGTCTATAGAAATTTGTTTTTAAAAAGGTGGGCAGCTAACAGTGAAGCATACTAAATCCTCTGCCCTGTTTCTTACAGTCTGGCGCCGAAGCTACACCAAATCTGGTGAAATTGTGCAGTGACATCACTTCACTGTGCATGTCACTGTGTGATAACACTGCACACTTCTATCAGGCAGTTTGGGGTGGCAGTGGCATGGGAACTGGAGCAACAGGAGGGGTGAGTGTGTTATTTTTTTTTATTATGACCTCTCTGTTTCTCAAACTTAATCTCTCTAAAACTGAACTTCTTGTATTCCCACCCTCTAACAAACCTAAACCCGACATCTCACTCTCAGTCTGTGGTACTAGCATAACTCCTGTGCATCAGGCTCGATGTCTGGGGGTTATGCTAGACTATGATCTATCCTTCACTCCCTATATCCAAGCTCTTACACGCTCCTGTCATCTTCATCTCAAAAACATATCCAGAATCTGCCCATTTCTCATCACTGACACCGCTCAGACTCTGACTGTCACCCTGATCCACTCCCGTCTTGACTTCTGTAACTCCCTATTAATCGGTCTTCCTTTCTCTAAGCTCTCCCCTCTCCAGTCTATCCTGAATGCAGCAGCCAGACTTATCTTCCTCTCCAGTCCCCCCTGTGCAAGTCACTGCATGGTTGCCTATTAAATACAGAACACAGTTGAAACTCCTCACCCTCACCCATAAAGTTCTCCACAACTCTGCCCCTCCATACATCTCCTCTCTCATCTCCACCTACCATCTTCCTGTGCTCTGCATTCTGCTAACGACATTACACTAACCTCTTCCATAATCAGAACCTCTCACTCCTGCCTCCAAGACTTCTCTCGTGCTGCACCAGTTCTCTGGAACTCCCTACCCAAAGACCTCAGACTTATTCCAACATCCCCAGTTTCAAGCGTGCCCTGAAGACTCATCTCTTCAGGTGTGCTTATAACATTTCCTAATCTCATCTCCCTCTCTGCTATCCCTTCTGCATCCTCTCTATAACCTCTTTGGTGCCATCTACTTTGTACTTGCTACCTTAGCTCAGAAAATGGCTTGTGACTGGCTCGTCCAATCACCTATGGGCACTTTGAGATTCTATGTACAATGACTAGAACATTGACAAATAAAGCCCTTGTTGCCTCGCGTATCACCCCCAGTCATCCTAGTCTGTACGCTCTCGAGAGCAGGTCTCTAATTGTGTATTTTTAATTTTATTTTAATTAATTCATTGTATAATTTAAGTATAACCTGTAACGCTGCGGAATCTGTTGGCGCTATACAAATAATTAATATTTTTTTTATCCTGCTCCTTCCTACTTTTTTGAAAGTGGGATAAGTATGACTGTTAAAGGGTCGGTCTCATGAAAACCACTCTTTTATAGATGGTGCCTGGGTAAGTTGCTATAAGATATGCATTTGTTCTACATTCAAATCACTGAACAACCATGTAACACATGGATGGATTGAGTGCACCAGACCAAGATGTTTAAGGTTCCCAAGAGACTTAAGATCCGTTTTAGAAGGCTTGAGGCTGTCTATAAATGAGTGCCATTCTCGGTGATGGGAGCTTGTTTACAGAGCTTTTACAAGGCTTAATCAGCTGAACGATAGTTGGATTGTTCGCGCTATACTTTCTGGCGATCAGCTGTGGGCCACACAAGCCCTTATTACAGAACAATATTCAGGACAATATCTGTCTGTTCAGCCGATAATTTCCATAATGTAATAGGGCCCTTAGGTGTTTTTAAGGGTGTATAGGTCATCATCTGATTAAAACAAAATGACAGAACCTGCAGTAATTGATTTGTGTTAGTGGGGGCTGGGGCATTTTCCAACAATTGTTACTTATTTGTGATATTGATTGCTCATACTGTCAGGATGGTATCTTTGCAGAGCATTATGACTCTGTGCGGCCAAGAAGGCGCTGATATTCTTGTATTCTGTTTCTGTGTTTTTGTTTGCAGTGTGTGAACACTGGTTTATATGCTCACCTTTGTTGGGAGACACACCCGAATTCACCTGCTGAGTTCTGTCTGGCCATGTCACGGTTAATCTGTGTTTTGGTTCTGCTGTGACTGACAGGTCTTCCTGCCAGTGGATATGTTTTGCTCTCAGCTTGGAGATCAGGGGGATGGTCTAATTATGTTCTGGACCAGAACCCTGGCCTGCTATATAACTACCCCAGTCTGTGTTCCCATGGCTGGTTATTGACTTAGTCTCTGCCTGCTTGTATCTTCTGTGTATTTGCTATTCCTGATTTTTGCCTTATTCCTTGACCTCCCTTGCTTGCCGCCTGCCCTTGACCATATTGCCTGGACTTTCACTACGTTTATTGGATTGTGATTTTGTACTTTTGCTGCCCGATTGTTGTGACCCGGACTGTTTACTATTCTTCATTGTGTTTGTCTGTCTGTCTTGTATTTGTGTTCCACCTAGCCAGTGCAGGGACCGCCGCCTAGTTGCTCGCCGCCATCTTAGGGCGGATTGTGGCAAGTAGGTAGAGACAGTGGGCGGGGCTGAGCTTAGGGCCTGCTGTCCGGTTCCTAACACATACATTATGATTTAACCAGCCTTCTATACACGCATTCATGAAATGCTAAATGTTAGCAGAAGTCTTAAAGAATAAGACAGTACTGTTTAATGGTGATTGATTACAAGCAATCCCTTTTTACGATCACTTTAGGTCTATATAATTTACATTTTCTGCAGAGATTAATGTTCCATTGTTCTCCTCAAGCTGCTATTTCTGTTGTGGAGTCACCAAGAAGAAATCAATAGGGTGGTCTGCTTCCTTAATTACCTATTTACAGTATTTCACATTCATAGAAATTCCTTTTTCCCCAAAAAGCATTCTTTATGATGACAGTTATGAAACTGTCACCACATTCTTTTATCCAAGCCATTATTACTGTAGTGCCTGATTTCGGACAGCTCTATCCATGTGCTTTGTTACGGTGGAAGAACATCATAGAGTAGTCCCCAACTCAATGCCCCGGTTAGCCAAAGTAGTGAGGTTTGTGAAGGGGCAGATTAACTTTACCATAGGGCTGTTCACCAAACTTGGGCCCACCCCACTATAACTATGGTAGCACTAGCATTTTGTGCAAATCACATCAGAACTGTAGCCAGGAGATAATATGCCACTGAAAGTATAAGTCTGTTTGGTTGGCCATGGGCCCACCAGGAGCTCAGGCCCCCGGGCTACCACCCAAAACAAACCTATTATAATCCGCTAATGGGTTTGTGCTGTAGAGGATGTGTGATGTGGACAGGTTTCCTGTACATGTAATGTCATATTATGTAAAGGTCAATGATTTAATAGAATAATACATTTATTCCTGAGGCTATGTATGGATTTCTTGGAAGTGAGAGAAACACAAGTTGGACATTTGTAACTATTAGAGTATGTTCAAAAGACAAATTTTCATGCAGATTTTGCCATCATATCCTTTATATTCAGTGCCAAATGTAAATGTTGCTAATAATCCACATTTTTTTTAAACTTTTTTTTAGCACTACTGAATGATGCTTTGATTAAATTTATAAAGGCCAGACTTGTAATCTGTGCATAGCAAGATACTGTAGAGCACTATTATCGGCCCTACATGCCAGTACTAGTAAGATATCACAAAGAGTTGAAGCTAAGCTGCTAGCTAGCACCCTGGGCCAACAAGGCAGGTGGGTTAGTTGGGGTTTTATCTTTGTGCAACTTTAGTTGAACACAGTACTTCAAACAATGATTCTCATACATCACAGAGAGAGGTTTAGACTAAAAAGGTGCTCTAACTTTAACAAGGCTGGTATCTGGGCTGTCTACTTATAATCCACCTGTAGATACACAATACAACAAACCAATGAGAATCTGTGCCAGGTGATTTAGCAGCTTACACGCACCTGGCCTTCTGTCCCCTTACTTTTCTGGCCGTTCACAGGGCTTACTCCTCTCTGTTGTGCTATTGCATAGTTCAGGAGTAAGTGCACTTGACAGAACAGGCTGGCAATGTGTTAAGAATGATTTACATTCCTATTGATGGCATGTGGGGGAGATGGAGGTTGTTTAAACCCAGACTTTGAAAGTTGCTGTGTGTCCTGGTCTAAGCAATGAAGTGCTGGTAATGTTAATGATAATTTACACATAGGCAGAACTTTATGGGTGGTCAGAGATGTAAGGAAATCCACGATTTTACCTTTCTGGCACAGCATGGACGCTCTGGAGGGGACAGCTTGCATTTAATACAGCCCAAGATCTCTACTGCACATACCCCCACTTCCTGTGTTCCCTCTTTGGACAGGAGTTTCTAAATAAATGGAACAACTAGTGACCAAGACTTTAGTTTAAGTCCTTTTTCTAGAATAGGTAGTGATTTGTGGTAAATTAAGTGATTTACAAATCACGGGCTATCAAATGAAGGGAAATCATTTGAAAGGGCAGTAAGCATTTACGTAGTAGTTTTGTTGTAGCAATCTTGTCTCTGAGTAGTCCGGCCTTGGCTTAAGAATAATTTACCAATTATTATTCATGACTACCGATCTACTATTGATTTTATTGATGCTTGAATCTATTGACCTTTTTGTGCTACCTATAGATACAAGACATGTTTTTAAAGCATAGCTGAAGACTTTCAGCCCTTTTCCGTCTGTAAAACACATTAAGGTCCAGCAGGGAACTGAGACAAAGGTGTGTTTGACATTTTTGCAATGGTTTTGAAGTTCTCATTGCTCTGTGCTTAAGGAGAGCAAAATCTTTTCCAATTTCTGTAGCATTTAAAAGAAAATTGAATTCGTTATCAACAATGGAAGGAGGGGGAACTAGAGCCAGGACTGTAGGACAGTAAATAGCAAAGTAATCATACAATATTCCAAATTGCCTCTAAAGTTTCATGTAAATGGCTTTTTGTGTCTGTCTCTTTAAATAAAAATTAGTTCATATTCTTTTCAATAAATACAAAAAAGCAGAAAGAACTTATACAGTATTCAATAACTGTTGGCCAAAAAAATGTTAAAGACAGCATAAACAACATTTACTACATTATCAGTAATACTGTCCATGGATATTATTTATCATGAATCTTGTACCATAGATACAGCCTCAATGCCCCCAAATTATTTCCTGTTTTACACATTAGTATAATAGTTAATGTTGTCAAAATACTTAAGCAAATACAGTACATTCATTTACCAAATTTGCTTTCTCCTGATATACCCGATCTTTCCCTCCCATTTGTGATGACTAGTTTTATACAGCTTGTTGTATACAACTGAACTGAAAAGAAAGACTCTATATTACTTTTACATATATCTCCCTCCCTTAACTCGATATACAGGTTCTTGTACATTGAGGATAATCATCATGGTAAATAGTGTGTGTGATCTGTCCGCTCCCTGCCATCTCTATATACAGATCAATGATAACACTGATCTGAAGGTAACAGTCCATTACATTACTGTTAACAGAAAACCCAGATCAGATTGCATCTACTCTGCATGACACTGCAAAGACAATTTCTAAACTTATTTTGCAGAGTCCATTCTCACACAGCACATACGGTTCACCAAACCATTAACGTTTCCCAGTGCTGTTATAAAATATTTCCTCGCAAACAATAAATTTCTCTTATTTCCTGAAATATGGTTATTCAGTGTGTGCACATATTTAGCATTGCTTTACACAGAAGAATTCCCAAATACATTTTTATCAAGTTTGAGGTACTGCTACCATTGACAAGAGTGTATTGCAAATAGCATACTGCCACTTTATTTTGACAGCCAGGGGACATCCGTGCCCCCCTAACTTTTTTTGGAATAGAAGTACTATTTGGGGAAAATATTGATGATAAGGGTATTCTCATTCATATTTCAACACCACTAAGGAAATAATCAAACATATTTCTAGTGAGTTTAAAGGAGAATTCTGTCGATTTATAAAAGCTGGCAGCCTGCAGAGGGAGGAGGGAAATCAATTACAAGTAGGAACTTACCCCTTCCCGTGCCTGCTGTCAGCATCTGGAGCAGCTGCGAGTTGTGGTGGCATCACGACTCAGGGAAAATGCCTGTCCCGGGTGGAAATGTGTCCCACCCTAGTCACTGACTGGCTGAGCAGCCAGTCCATCAGCCAAGTCATGACATGTCAGTGATGGAGATCCCGGAGCCTGGTGGGGGTCCCGCGGCCACTCCCGTCGCTCACCGTGGGAAGAAAGAGGTAAGTTTCTACTTGTAATCAATTTCCCTCCTCCCCCTGCAGTCTGCCGGCTTTTAGAAGTTTCTGGACTTCTCCTTAAGGTTACTTCACACTTACCGGATCCGCAGATTTTTTTCTGCTGTGGATCCACAGCGGATGCGCAGCAGATCTGCAGCAGATTTCATTTAAATAACTGAACACAGCATCAAATCTGCACCATTAAATCTGCTGCGGATCTGCTGCAGATCCTGTAGGTGTGAATGCACCCTTAAAGAATTTAGCAAACTTTGGTTTTGATATATGGTTCTACAGCTTATACAAGTGTCCAATTTGATTACTTATACTGAATGCCCCCCTAGAGCATTTAGAGGTGTTTGGTGGGCCAATAGAGAATGAATAAAACACAGGCCATGGTGGCCATGCTGGTACTTTAAGCACTCCATTTTTTAAGGGGGTGATTGTGTCCAGGTTTCTGTGATTGTATTGCCCCCCCCCCCCCATCATAGGGCGAATAAGTTGAGATGGGAATACCCCTTTATGCAGCATAGAATCCACAAAATGTAAATGGTAACTGTCATTGTTTAAGGGCACTTGTCTTATGTAAGAAATTATATAGAAAGCACTGTTGGTAACACTGAAGCCTTTCCCTAAGTGGTATGATAGAAATTGTTTATACATTGTCACACTTTTCTTTTGTTCTTTTTATGTTCCATAATGATTTGCCTCAATAATAATTCTACACTAAGCATTGACCATAATAAGAAACGGTGGAGAACTATTTTATGTTCATATCCTATGGCAAGTGATAGGTGAGATGAAGATTATAATTAAAATATAAAAGTGACAGTACATGACACATGCGTCCCAAACCACTCCTTAACCTTAATACCACAGTCTAAGCGAAATAATAAAAAAATATTGGAGACTTCAGAAGGGGGTGATTGATATTTCAGCTTGATGAGTGCAGAGATCATTTTGTATATGTTGATGCTTAGCTTGCCATTTCAGTGGACAACATGGAGCTATGTAATTCCTGCCATTAATCTGTTATACTTAGAATCAGCCTAGTTCTTTGTATTTGTGTCAGTTATGAAGATTAGCCACTTTGTATAGAGTGACCTTGGTAGAAACGGGGCTTTTTTTTTTTTTTTTTTTTAAGTGTCACTGTCATTATTACTTTCAAAATATTAATCAACAGTAGAAGGGAAATAAAGCAAGTTTGCAGTATACATTCTTTAACTTTGTTGTTGTTATGCTGTAAAACAAAGCTGAACTTACCAGATATAACAACAGTGACACTTTAACAAAAAAGAAAAAGTGATATGCTTTACGCAAACAAAAACAAACAAGGAAGGCAAGGCACTACTAAAGTCTATAAGGCAGGGTGCTCAACCCAACATGACATGAGGAAACTACTACAAATCAACAACCAAAGAAAAAGCCATGTCATACAAACAAGGGTGGCACTTCCCGAAAAAATAGAGAAAGCTGCATGTAAATGTGAAAAGTATAACAATTTTTATTTTATTGGTACACAAAAAGTCAAAAAGTGCACAACATACAAATTAAAAACACTTAAAACCACAACATACACAGGTCCATGTTAAATAAATATGGAACCAGGACGAACTGACATGTGTCTATATAATAAACCCCCTAAGGTAAGTAATACTGACTCACAACATAAAATAATGTGGATGTGTCCTAATTAGAGCAGTAATGTCTCTGTAAGTAACTCAGCTCGATGGACACAAAACAACCCAAGTAGGTACAGGGGAAAAAAATATATGAAGACAATATGGAGGAGTCAGTAAGTAGGATCAAATATCACCAGAGGGGGAGTCCATATCAGGGTCCGAGAAACCCCACGCGTTCCGTCTCCGTCACGAGACTTTCTCAAGGGTAAGGGTATGGTGACTTATTAGACATATATATAGCATATAGCTTTACGCAAACATTACTGAGCGCACACTGAGACCTTCCACAGAAACCTGCTGTCCCACACAAGTGCTATCTACTGGTGTCACCTTTTATTGTAGTGTTGTATGGATCACTTTATAGAAGCTTCCTCTTATCATCATACACAGAACAGGAAGTCTCAGATTGGTGAGAATAAAAAAAGCACTATTTTAGGATTATTTCATAATATAATAGATACATTAGAAAATTAATATTCTTTATTTTTCTAGAATATTCTTCTTTATTAGGCCATAGTCAAATTGATGAGAGTTTAGTAAATAATCATGTAAGCCTGATCTGCACTAAAAGCAGACTGTTTCATTTTTCATGCTTTTCTTCTCAGTGTTCTGATGCTGCTTTTATGACGTGCAAGGTCACTTGCGTAGGTTGTCTGGACATGTTTAGAAATCATGGGAAATGGCTGAATGTCCAACCACATCTGTTTGTTTCTAGTACTTACAGATACAATGGAGTTGTGGGGAACAGCATATGAATTCAGAAATTACGTTTATTATTTGAAGCACATAGATATACATTGTAATCTCAGTTCATACCTTGACATTTCTCAGAAGCTTTGCTAATACTTTATTTAAAACAACAAAAGATATGTAAAAGCTCACAAGAATATCCCCTTAACCTATCACTAAGATCCTGCCTATTATATTTCCTCTTTTTCTGCCAGTTCAGATATATTATGCTAATATAGACATATTCTTATTGTGTCATACGCTCATTGTACAATATATCTGTCATTATTTAATTCCTATGTGAGAAGAAAAAAAATGATTGTATTAAGTAGTATAATTGGCTACACAAGTCAGTACAGTTAAAAAGGCAAGAAAAAAGTATGCCGATGCTTACTGGCCACATGAATGTCAGAAGAATACACTTTTGGTGCAATATATATTGAGTCAGTGTTTACCTATGGATACATTTCTGGTGTATTTCACCCTAGAATTGTGTAAAATAAGGTAGAATGCAATACATAATGAAAAATATCATTCAAGTATTTATCACTCATGTGCAAATTTATTATTATAATTCCTACCAAGCATCCATGAATCTAGTGCAGTGGGTCTCATTTATCTAGGCTATCCAATAGAGAACATGTTTGTGTTACCTATGTCTGTGAATCACAGCACAGCTTTTATTTTTCTGCAGCAGTTTAGGAAATGAGATATGATTTCTAATTGGTAGCTATGGACAGCAAGGACAGTTTTTTCTTTATTCGAGACAATTTTGGCCTTAAGACCATGGTTTTTATGCAGATTAGCTTACAAAGGCCAGGGGGTGTTCCCTAGGACTGCAGAAGCCCAACAAAGTTTGCAGAGTGGGTGTTGCTGGCAGCCCTTGGACCGCATCCAATTTCCAGATATCAAAAGGTTTTTGATGCCAGAATACCACTTTAAATTTAATAACTGAAATGAATCCGATTTACAATGCACAGACTTGTCTTTAGTATGACATCCCATAACATGAATTGGTTGTGTAGTCCTGACATCATTTACATACCCACACACTATACGCACATACATCGGCACTGGGTGACTACAGCAAATGAGGGGTTAATCCAAGTTCGAGTATTGTTCATCCTTGGCAATAGGCAGAAATAGACAGGAAATAGCTGAATGGCTGGTCTGAAATATTGTGTATGAAGTGTGTACTGGTTATAAAATTCCATGGGGTTAAACCCATTTCAAAGCTCTTATTCATTTCAATTACCACTGTAATCTTTTCGGTTCACTGCAAAGCAATTTGTTTCCCTGTTGGGGGTAGCTGGGATTCTTCACCTCTGAGGACAGAAACAATGCGTTTTCGTTAAAGTGATGTGCATCAACACCTCTGCTCTATCCACAGAAGCTAAGACACCATTAGGACAATACGATGTTTACTTAGAAATCCTTGACATATCTATCAGTTCTCTGAGAGGTAGTCTACTTACTGACATTGTAATTGGATTCCCAAGTTTACCTATATTTTTTATACATGAATAATTTTACTGTCAACTTTCCCTTCACAAATAATTGGCTGGAATTGTTGATTTGCTATTCTGCCCACAGTGTAGAAGTTCCAATAAGTAAGTTGTCTTTCCATCACAATCTATGAAATTATCTGGCTAGTAATTGAGTATGTCAAACGGGGTCCTTTCTAATCTTAAGGTATGGAAACTATTAATGATGTGTCTATTTTCACTAGCCAATCTTTATGAAATGACAGGCCTTATTTTAATGGAAATGCGAAAAAAGTAGGTTATAATTTCTTTTAAAAGGTGTAATTTTATTTGCCCATTAAATCTGCTTTTTAAAATATACTGCCAAATTAAGTCTTCCAAGCTACCCCGCACTATGTCATGACCTGGCTTACGGATGCCCCTCTCAGCCACTCAGTGACTGGGACAATGCTGCAGTCGCTGATTGGTTGAGCAGGCTAAAGGCCACCCATTTGTGACATGTCAGCCGAGTTGTGACTTACCCCAAAGTCAGGAGAAGATGACATCCGACAGGGTATGGTAGCCTGTTGATGCAGTAAGCATACTGTCTTTATTATGTTCCCTCCACCCTCTGCGGGTAATGTTTTTTTCTCCTTTAAGTTTCTCCTTGAGAAGAATGTCAGAGAGATGCATAAAGGCCTATAGGCCATTCATTTTCCATTAGGAAATTCTTTCTTTCTGGGAAAAAGGATATGCTAAACAACTCTTTTATACGGTAGCTTTCCCTTATAGTCATTGTCCCTCTCCAGTCAGGGGTCCTAAAACATGACTAGCCTTTCCATTGTCTCACTGCTCTTACAGTAGACCTCACCTTTGTTGCTGTACAAACTTTCCTCTTGATGTAACCAAATTGTACACAATTTTCCATGAGTGACCTAATTAGTGATTGGTACATCCTTAGAACCATAAGTTTTAATCTGCTTGTTTATGCCCCTATTCCTGCATTAGCGGTTATAAATTTAACCCTTTAAAGACAGGGCCAATTTTAGTTTTTTTGCGCTTTAGTGCAGACCTCCGACCGGACCAGATGGAGGGACCTATCCCCTGCGATCGTGTCAAGGGGGGGGGTGATCCCCCCTACTAGACCACCATGAATGGGGGAAAACAGTCATTTAAATGCAGCTGTCAACTTTGACAGCTACATTTAAATGGCTAATTAGCGGGCATGGCAATCCGACGTGCCTGCTAATTGCCGCGGTCTTGCAGATAGCAACCGAGATTGCTGTGGTTCAGAGCAGGGTCGCCTTGTGGCCCCCTCTGAACTTCTCTAGCGATGCCAGGGCGTACATATATGCCCTGTGTGATTAAGGGGTTAAAGGAAAAGTAAGAGCAAAACAAAAATTACAGTGCAGGCAGGGGGTCACGACCTGGTTCAGGAATGTCCACTCAGCCAGTTAGTGACTGGGGCAGGACACCGTTGTAGTCACTAACTGGCTAAGGGAACCCTTCCCGACAACTCCACTGGAACCTAAGAGAAATTAAGCCCGGCTGTAGTCAGTGAGCCTGTGAGGCAGCGTTCCACGGGCACCAGGATGGGTAAGGTTTGATTCTTCATTATGTTCCTGCACCGTCCCTGCCTGCACTGTATTTATTGTTTTGTCTAGAGTTCTCCTCTAAGTCTTGGACCAGATAATTTAGGAAAGTCTTGTTCTTAAATTTTACAGTCAGTTTCCCATTGCAGTAATTCTTTTTACTCACCTTTTCATTGCTTTTTTGACAGTCATAGTATAGTATGGTATGATAGGCTATCTATCTGGTAAGATCTATCTGGTAAAATTTTCTTTGTAAAATGAGGTCCTAAACTAATGAGAACTTTATCTGCATTTACTCAAATTATTTGGGAAAATATCAACATCTCTGAACTTGTATTTTTGAACATTACAAACATTCTAATATATAAAACATCAATTTTCCAGGTAAATTCATTATGACAAAAATTCTGTGTTTGGTCTACTGCCCTCTTGTGGTTCTGTATATATCTTTTTCAATGATCTGGATCATCCGAACTGACAGCTCTGCTGGGATAATAATAATAACCATAGGTCACTTTGGATGGTTTGACACATTTTTGACATTCTGTAATTGCTTTTGCTGCTACTACTCTTTTAGTTTCTGCGTTTCCAGACCAGGCAATTTGTCTTCCATCAATTCCTGCTTCCGTATATACTTTTTTTTGTAAATAAATACAGAAAAGCATAGAATAAAATAGTGGGTAAACCTGTGAACACCCTTCAGCCCGGTCACTTTCTTCCAAATTGTATTCACTCTGTCAACTAGATGTGAGCTGTAAAGTATTTTAATGTTCTTTCTGCTTGCTGACTGTAGTTATATTTAAAATGAATTTGTCATTCCACATTATAGAGATAAGGGGAAATACACTTCAGTTGGCAAAAATGGGGCACATACATAGACGTAAGGGAACCAAATATATGTGAATTTCTTTTACTTTTCTGATTTTACAGTTGATGTCTCACTGAAAGCCTCTATTCCATCCTCATCTTCTAGCTGAAATGGTGGTGACCATTATATTTTCTGGCAATCATAAGTGGATAAAAGGGGTTTTCTTTTTGTAAGCCACAATAGAAAAGTACAGTACAATGTAAGCTTTCTTACAGCCGTTAGATTGTTCCATTCAGTATAGTTTCTTTCTATCTTTTGAGGTTAACATTATACTTTTGTCAATTAAAGATTAGTTTTATAATTGTAATTTTCCTAAATTATATTAATATCAGCTAGTACCATTCATTGGCTCAGTGGGCTATGGTCGTAAGTGTCGACATAGATTAGTCCTTAGTTCCTACTTGGTTTGACATTTCCTGAGATGTGTGGCCAAAGATGACCAGCTTTGGGGAAAAACACTATTTAGCAACGCTGCATCTGGAAATCGGGATGCTGTATCTGTATGTGGCCAGTGGTTGTGATTGAAATTTTGGCTTGTCAAGGATGTAGCAAATTATATTTAGGGATTAGCGAACCGAACCGTAACTAACCAGATTCGTTACGAACTTTACAAAAAGTTCAGTTCGTCACCGAACTGAACTTTGAGAACGTTCGTAATAAATCTAGGTAAAACAACAACAACAAATAAAATCAAAGAATAGACCAGGATACAAGGGATTATTACTTCTATAATCCCTTTTATCCTGGTTTTCTCTGAATATCAAGATGTGTTATGTCACCCGTTTTAGGGGTAGACCTTAAATTAGTCTCCTCAGATATACCTGGGTGCTGCCTAATCAAAAATGTAATGTGACAGCTGTCTGTGAGTATCAACCAAGACACATGAGAGCAACTTCAGTGTCCAAGCTGATCTACTTTATTAAGTGAAAATCTCAGTTTATATCTTTATAATAAAGCTTAAAAAAAAAAGATAGGAGAACCCAGTTTAGCCGCAACCAAAAAAGTAAAAAAAAAAAAAATGTCCAAAAAAAGTGCCATCACTGTTCCAGAAAAAAAAAAGTCCCATCTGATGTCCCATCAATGCACAGTTGTGTAGAAAAATGTTGGCGACTCATTGGGATTCTTGGTGTCCTAGACCGTGCCCCCCAGTCCTTTAATTATGGGCAAGAGCAGTACATGTCTGTTACTGCCCATTGGGTCAACATCCTCCCAGAAGACCATCAGAAAGTTAGCCCATTCTTGCCACTGTCACCTCCCCGGTGCTTTAGGGGGCAAGTTCTACCTCCACCACCTTGCAACCATCCGCCGCTTTGACTGCAGTCCAACCTGCCCAGGTTGTACTCCATTTTTTTGAGCCTGGGTGAACAGAGCCACAGTGGGCAGGAGCTCCTCCGGACCATCAGGGAGGAGATATATGAATGGCTGACCCCAGGTCAACTAACGGTGGGAAGTGTTGTAGCCCACAAAGGGAGGAACATTGTCTCTGCAGTGCAGAAGGGAGGGCTGAGTCATACACCTTGTAAACCTCATAGTCCACAGGTTTCTTCGAACATGTCCTGCCAATTGATGATCCCTTTTGAGGACTTTTAAGCAGGCATGACTATAGGATCAACGACATCATCCCACTCGTCCGTGTTCTGGAAAGTGCGCTGAACAACATCATCAGCGAGGATTCCTAGGCCACCACTCCAAGGCTGAACATCATCCTCCTCCTACGTCAATTGTCTGTTCTCAACCATACTGGCCTGGGTGCAATCAAGTGCTGATGCCTCCTCCTCCTCTGTCAATTGTCTGTTCTCAACCATACTGGGTCCAATTCAGTACTATTACTGCTGCTGGTTCCACTCTCAAATGTCTGTTTTCCACCCTACTGGGTCCAAGGAACTTTGTGTCCTATGTCCTGTGTAATCACTTACACCTTGGCTAATTTTTGTTCACTATTTTTGCACTTAGATTTTTTCCACTTTTTTCATTGTAATAGCAACTGCAACTAAATGAAACTATACCCTATCAGACTCCCACTATTGTAGCTACTATTATTCAGCCTTTAAAGCAAGGTTCGGTTCATACAAATCGTACGGATCGAACCGAACCCAACTTTTCAAAAGTTTGCTCATCCCTAATTATATTGCATTTGTACTAAGAGAAATGAAATTCATGGAAATATAGGGTGGACTCATCAGTATATCTGGAATATTCAATCATGTACTGATTGATGATCTAATTACTGCAGCCCCTACTGCAGAACGAAGGAATATATGTATGTCATAGAGAGGTTCTCCGACTCCACCAGAAAAGAAAAGGAGTTATTTATCTCCTGTCTGGCCTTTGTTCTCTCTATACACAGCAACGGCACAGGGGAGTGAATATGTGTTTTCTGTGGGGAGGGTTAAGCTGTAGCCAGAGAGCTCTGGCTGTGGCTTATTCATGCCAGAACAAAGGTGATTTTCCATCACATCTGACCACTATCTCCACTGACATCATTTGTTGGTGGATGGTCAGGAGAGACCCTTCAGCCTTTACTAGGTGTATGGGGAGCTTAAGATTCCCCAAACCCAAAGTCTTCTCCAGGAATTGGAACTCTTGGAAAGATGAATTACTTTTACAAGCTTAAAATAATTAAAGGCTTATTCACAACATTCAGGTTTCACTGAATCTTATTGTGAATTTGCTTAACACCTTATTACTGTACCTTATACATTTGTGCCTTTTCTTTAACTTTAGGGATGCTTTCTATGCGTATCATTGCTTCTAAAGAGTAAATCAATTTGTAGGACCTGTCTTAAGTACTCTGTACTTTCCATATTTTCTATTGCACCTACTTGTTCTGGATACATCACTCATCATTTAATCATACAGCAGGATCTCCAATGCATACTAAGGCTATGTTCACACGGCGTAAGAGACCGTCCGTTCTGTGACCCGGCCGGGTGACGGAACAGCCGGTCTCTGCAAATATCATCCCGCCGGTACTTGAGTAATGGTGGCAAAAACGGACGTACTTTTACGTAGTGTGAACATAGCCTAAGGCTAATTTCCCCCCCAAAAAAATAAAAATTATACGACAAGAACAGCCTATACAAGGAAGAACGTAATGAATTAACTATAATGTTGGATGTATATTTATGGCTGTAGTGCTGCAAGGTAGCAATGCTATTGCAAAACTTCGAGCCACTGATCATTATCACAAAACGGCAGAATATCCCAACTATATCAGCACAGATTATTATTACACTATGAATGAGAATATGGATCTTAATAGCGGACAGTCTCCTTATCTCCCTGAGCCTAAGTCTAAACCTATTCTTGCCATAATAAAAAAGCGGAGGATCATTCAAAACTTCATTTCTGTAAGGAAACCATTGCTACATTTACTTATCCGGGAGTCATTCATAGTGTGCAGCTATTATATCCATGGCAGCCTCAATAAATGTGTACTTAGGATGAAGTAACCAGCTACAGCCCAGTCTATTTGCTTATATACATGTCATGTACTATATTATTTGCTTATCATATGCTTTCAGTTCCTTAATATATATCAAAAATATAGGTTTTTCCTATTTTATGAGGCAAATACAGCTTTTAAGGACACAGAAAAGCTAAGCAAGTTACTGAAATGTTAGTTTTTGCTTCACTCTTTCACCACAGCTTTGCTCTAAAGCTGAAAGCTGTTTAAGTTATTCTAATTGAAATAAATGTTAACATTCTGGAGTGAAGGCACGGCGTATTAAAATTTGTTTAATCTATTGCTAAAGGAACCAAACCTGCCAGCCATTAAATCTTTATTGCATACATTATAAAGAGGTGTTAGCACTTCTGATACACGCAGCTCCACGCATCACCAGCCACATGATCTTGACACTTCCGTAATTGTTTGAGGTTGTAAATGTTCCATTAGTTGGGTTGTAATGGAATTTGAGACCAATTCTGTAACTAAGCTGAAACTGATAGGCTCATAAATAAGGTACTACAGCAAGAGGCACAAGAAGACATCAAATCATCCAAAAAGGAAATAGTTTTTATGTTATTCTCTTACTGGCAAGCAAGATTGTTTCTTTCCTTGAATGCTGGCGATAAAAATTGCATAGTGCTATTTAAAAGCCTGCCACTTAGAGCTGTAATAAGACAATGCATTAAGCAAGCCATATTATTTAAGTGGATAGCGATGCCCCTGAGACTTCATTTTACAGGTGCACGAGAGGTGTTTCTCTTGCTCAGCTTTTTATGGCAGTCACATTTCACCATTGTTGTACTGAGCTTTGGATCAAAGGATCCTGAATCTTTCACTATGTAGTTTACAGGTAAATGTATTTGAACCACATATCTGGGAGAAGGAGATAATAAAAAACTATGTGTATATATATTTCTTTTGGAATGCAGTTTCCATAAAAAAACGAATGGTAATAGTCAAGGGGGGACTAGCTGGTGGTACTAGGACACTCTGTCTACTCTGGTCATGGTAGCCTTGTGTTCTGGATGTCTCTGGATCTCCTTCTGTGGCCCCTGCAACTTGTAATTGGAAATCTGCACAGTACACAAGTCTTTGACCCCAGGGTACACTATAGTCTGATGTCTGGGGGCTGCAGGTAGTGCATGTGTGAACAACTTGATCCAAACACGTAGGTAAATTTAAAAAGAGGCATAACTTTACTGAAGATCTACAATGCATGCTGATACAATACAAACTCCTTACATCACAGTGTAGTAAGATATTTATATAGTTTCAAGTTTGATGCACAAGAGCTTGACACTAATAATACTTTCAGACCCTTTATTGTTTCTATGGGAGATATACACAGCCAATCATTGTGCCTGACTTGATGTAAGTGAGTGCCATTCTACTAGATCTTTGCTTACTTACTGAGGCTATATACGGCTCAATAATCATGCATCAAAGCCAGCCCTTGCCTAATAAGTGTAAAATGATAAACTGTACATACCTCTCCATGCTCCTTGATGTCCTGCTAGCTTCGGCCTGCTCCCCGCAGTGACAGGCTGCTCAGCTCATCACCAGGACAGTGCCGTGACCAGTGATTGGCTGAGCGGTCTGTCACTTTAGACACTGCAGTGAGCGGGCCCACGTTAGCAGGACATCAGGGAGTGTGCGGAGAGGTATGTATAAACTTATTATTTTTTTACACTGTCATCAGCCAACAGCCAAGCATCTCCATTACACATTGCAATCAGGGGCTGATTAACTGTACCATAAGCCCTGGGCTGTTGACCAAGCTTGCCCCCCCCCCCCAGCCCACTGTAACTATGGCAGCACTAGCGTAGTGTTCATAGTACAGGATGGATAATGTCATGATGCCCTGATTTGTGCAAAATTGTGGTAAAAAAGCAGAACTTTATCCAGGAGACAATACACCCCTAAAAGTAAGACTTTTTGGGTGGCCATGGGCCCCCCCCCCAGGAACTCAGGGCCACGGGCTACCGCCCAAAAAGGACCTATTATAATCCGCTACTGATAGCAATGCACGCCAGCTGGCTGATGATTTTAGGTCGGGACCAAAAGACACAATCAGACATGATAATTGTCAACAGCTGATCGTTGCTGAATCAGGCTGATCCTGAAGGTTATCGCTCCATGTAATAAGGCCCATACTCTGGCCTGAAACCCACAAAGAGTCCAGTGGTCACAGAACAGCACTTGTAGAACTTCTATGTCATCTCACGATTTCTCCTCTCCGATAAAGAGCATGAATGCACAGATCCCCTTCTCAACTTGGACCGAAGTTGAGAAGGGTAAAACCTCCTAAACATTACATGGCACATGGCACTGTTATTACTGCAACCAACCTAAAACTAACTCAGGATATGACTAGCAACTTGATACTGCATTCATTTTCCAACAGAGCCAGGGCTGGCCAACTTACTGCACATCAGACG
The DNA here is from genome assembly GCF_027789765.1 of Dendropsophus ebraccatus. Taxonomy (NCBI): domain Eukaryota; kingdom Metazoa; phylum Chordata; class Amphibia; order Anura; family Hylidae; genus Dendropsophus; species Dendropsophus ebraccatus. The sequence continues at coordinate 67,887,699 of NC_091461.1, read as the reverse complement.
TTATTAGCAGTGAACAGACTGACATCTGCTCAGCAGCAGAACCTGGAGACAACCTCACACTTCTCCAGCCAAGAGTCTGACTAACTGGTCTGGTCCAGTCCTCTGGAGAGAGAACTCTGGAGAACATTCTAGTCCACAAGCCTGTCTGAGAGAAAGTCACATGACCCAAATTCCATGCACTCTTGCACATCTTCAGAAGTGGAACCATTAGGAAATCATTTTTTTTTTTTTTTTAGAAAAAAAAATCTCTTTCCTTTTGAATCCACTTTTAGTTTTAGGTCAAAAACTGCATGCCAGTTTTCTGAAATAAAACCTGTCCCCTTTGACAGGAGCCTAAGTCCGTTTTCACACAAATTTAATAAAGAAGCTATTATGCAGTCTGTTTCTATAATAAGAACCCCTATGGAGTAAGCATTTGCAGCTATAATATGGATAATAAAATACAGGTGCAATGAGACACATTAATGTTTTTCTGAAGCATTTTGGTCACACATTTCTTATAGAAGCATATGTGTCCATTAAACACATCCATCAAAACGTGTTTCTTCTCTTGAAACGTATTTATCTAGTGGAAACAAAATATTTTGTGAAAACAGCCTTAAGCTATGTGTTCACACTGTCAAAATGACAGCCATTTTTATTGGACAGCTGCCATTTAATGGTAAATAGCGTTATTCATATAATGACACCCATTGTTATAAAATAAAGGCTGTTCTTCGTGGTTAAATAACGGCCACCTGATGAAAAATGGCCGTCATTTTGACAGGTGTGTGAACATAGTCTCACAGTTGTTGTTACCGGCATTGGAAGTATTAACCCCTAGACAACCCTGGGCGTACCTGTACGTCCTGGGCCACCTACGGGTGTTCAGAACGGGGCCACGCGGTGGCCGCGCTCCGAGCGGCCGCGGTCCCGGGTGCCGCAAGTAACCTGGGACATCGGCTATTAGCGGGCACGGTCCGATCGCCGTGCCGCTAATTAAGTAATCGGATGCAGCTGTTAAAGTTGATAGCTGCCCCTGATTACCTTATGCAGCCCTTCCCTGGTGTCTAGTGGGGTGGATTGCTCCTTCGCCACGTGGTCCCAGAGCAGCGATCCACACGTCCGGCTCAGGTCCGGGATCTGCGCCGTAATGACGCTGATCCCAGCTCGGCACTCGATTGCTTCCGGCTGTAGCAGCCGGAACCAATCCAGTCCCTATCTCATTGATCTATGCTGTATAACTATACAGCATAGATCTCAGTGAGAGATCAGTGCACTTATACTAGAAGTCCCCCAGGGCACAAGAGTGTTGTTGTTAATAAAATGGCGTAATGGCGCTGATCCCGGCTCGGCACTCGATTGCTTCTGGCTGCAGCAGCCGAAAGCAATCCAATGCCTATCTCATTGATCTATGCTGTATAACTATACAGCATAGATCTCAGTGAGAGATCAGTGCACGTATACTAGAAGTCCCCCAGGGCAAAAAAGTTTTGTTGTTAATAAAAAAAAAACCTCCCCTAATAAAAGTTCGAATCACCCCCCTTTTCCCATGTTATAAATAAAAATAAATAAACATGTTTTGCATCATCGTGTGCGTAATCGCCCGAACTATTAATCACATTCCTGATCTCGCACGGTAAATGGTGTAAGCGCAGAAAAATCCCAAAGTGCAAAATTGCGCATTTTTTGTTGCATCAAATCCAGAAAAAATGTAATAAAAAGCGATCAAAAAGTCGCATTTGCGCAATCAAGAAACCGATAAAAAGAACACATTATGGCGCAAAAAATGACACCTCACTCAGCCCCATAGACAAAAGGATTAAAGCGCTATAAGCCTGGGAATGGAGCGTTTGGATGGGTTCACACTACGTATATTTCAGTCAGTATTGTGGTCCTCATATTGCACCCAAAACCAGGAGTGGATTGAAAACACAGAAAGGATCTGTTCACACAATGTTGAAATTGAGTGGATGGCCGCCATATAACAGTAAATAACTGCCATTATTTCAAATAAAATAACAGCAAATATTTGCCATTAAATGGCGGCTATCCACTCAATTTCAACATTGTGTGAACAGATCCTTTCTGTGTTTTTAATCCACTCCAGGTTTTAGTTGCAATACTGACTGAAATATACTGACTGAAATATACGTAGTGTGAACGCAGCCTTAAGGAACATATTATTGTTAACAATTGAATTTTTTACAAGCCATCAGATAAAATAAAAGTTATACATGTTATAGGACGAACGGCGTGAAAAAAATACCCTCCAAATAAAAAAAATGTTTGTTTTTTTTTTCAATTTCACCACACATTGAATTTTTTGGGGGGTTTTGCAGTGTACTTTATGAAAACATTCAGCCTGTCATTGCAAAGTACAATTAGTGGAGCAAAAAATAAGGGCTCATGTGGGTTTCTAGGTGAAAAAAATGCAAGTGCTATGGCCTTTTAACCACAAGGAGGAAAAAACGAAAATGCAAAAATTTAAATTGACCCAGTCCTCTAAGGGTTAGTAAAAGGAAATTGTTATATTAACCCCTTAAGGACAGAGCCTGAAATGGCCTTAATGACAGAGACAAATTTTATGAATATGACCTGTGTCACTTTAGTCATTAATAACTTCGGGATGCTTTTACCTATCCGGCTGATTCTGAGATTGTTTTCTCGTGACATATTGTACTTTACATTTCTGGTAAATTGGAGTCGATACTTATAACAAATCTTTATGAAAAAATCCCAAATAATGTGAAAAAATGTGAAAAAATGCATTTTTCCAACTTTGAAACTTTTTTGCGTATACAGAAAGTGGTTATACCACATAAATTATATATTAAATAGCATTAGCAACATGTCTACTTTATGTTGGCGGCATTTATTAAACTATCTTTCATTTTTTTTAGACAATAGGGAGCTTAAAACATTAGCAGCAAATTTCCAAATTTTCAGTCAAATTTCAAAATCAGATATTTTTAGGGACCTGTTCAGGTTTCCCAAGTGTATTTGAGGGGCCTGTATGTTAGAAAGCCCCATAAAGCACCCCATTTCAGAAACTGCACCCCCCAAACTCTGCAAAAGCATATCCAGAAAGTGTTTTAACCCCTTAGGGGAGTCACAGAAATAAAAGCTAAGTGTGTAAGGAATTTGAAAATTTTTATTTTCTGTGCAGAGATTTTATTGTAATCCAATATTTTTCATAATTATAAACCTATTACCAGAGAAATGCACCCCAATAATTATTGTCCCGTTTCTGCAGTTTATAGAAATACCCCATATGTGACCCTATTGCGCTATTTGACGCAACCACAAGCCTCAGATATAAGGGAGCGCCTAGTGATTTTCAACGCCTCCGTTATATTTGGTCATTTTTGACTGTACCACTTCAGGTTGGCAGAGGCTCTGGGGTGCCAAAACCTAAAAAACACCCCTAAAGGGACACCATTTAGAAAACTACACCCCTCAAGGAATGTAACAAGGGGTGCGGTGAGCATCTGGACCCCATAGGTGCTTCACAGATTTTCCGAACAATATGGCATGAAAAAAAATATATATTTTTTTTACACTAAAACGTTGTTCTAGCCTTCAATTTTTCATTTTCTTAAAGGGATAAGAGGCAAAAAAAGACACAAAATGTGTAGCGCAGTTTCCCCCGAGTACAGAAATACCCCACATGTGGCGATAAATTGCCAAGGGGGCGCAGGACGAGCCTCCAAAGGGAAGAAATGCCAATTGGCTTTTGGAAGCTGAATTTCACTGAAAAGGATTTCAAGCGCCATGTCGCATTTACAGAGCCCTCGTGCTGCCAAGACACTGGAAACCCCCCACAAGTGACCCCATTCTGGAAACTACACCCCTCAAGGAATCTAAAAAGGGGGGCATTGAGCATATGGACCCCACTGGTGACGGGCACAAATGTGGAACAATGTGACATAAAAGTAAAAAATTTCATTTTTTCACTTTCATGGCACAAATGTGCCTGTCATCAAGGGGTCCATATCCTCACTGCACAACTTGTTAGATTCCTTGAGGGGTGCAGTTTCCAGAATGGGGTCACTTGTGGGGGGTTTCCAGTGTTTTGGCAGCACGAGGGCTCTGTAAATGCGACATGGCTTTCATCATCCATTCTAGCCAAATCCAACCTCCAAAATCCAAATGGCGCTCCTTCCCTTGGGAGGCTTGCCCTGCGCCCACATGGCGCTTTATGTCAACATGTAGGGTATTTACGGACTCGGCGGAAATTGCTCTACACATTTTGTTTTTTTTACCTCTTTTAACCCCTTGTGAAAATGATAAATTCAAGGCTAAACCAACATTATAGTGTAAAAAATGTAATATTTCATTTTCACGCCACAATGTTCCACATTTGTGCCCGTCACCAGTGGGGTCCATATGCTCACTACACCCCTTGTTACATTCCCTGAGGGGTGCAGTTTCCATAATGGGGTCACTTGTGGGGGGTTTCAACTGTCTTGGCAACACAGGGGCCTTTTGAATGCAACATGGCCCCTCGAAATCCATTCCATCCAAATCCAGCCTTCAAAAACCAAATGGCGCTCCGTCCCTTCGGAGGCTTACCCTGCACCCGAATGGCGCTTTATGTACACATGTGGGGTATTTCCGTACTCAGGGGAAATTGCGCTACACATTAAATGTTTTTTTTTTAATCTTTTAACCCCTTGTGAAAATGAAAAAATCATGACAAGATTAATGATTTAGAGTAAAAATTTTACAAAAATTACACTAAATGTTGGTCTAGCCTTGATTTTTTTCCATTTCGACAAGGGGTTAAAAAAGAAAATGAACACAAAACGTGTAGGGTAGTTTCCCCTGAGTACGAAAATACCCCACATGTGGGCATAATGTGCCATATGGGCACAGGGCAAGTCACCAAAGGGACAGAGCGCCATTTAGAGGCTGGAATGGAGGATAGAGGCCATGTCGCAATTACAAAGCTCCTGTGCGGCCAGGACAGTAGAAACCCCCGACAAGTGACCCCATTCTGGGAACTACACCCCATAAGGAATCTAACAAGGGGTGCAGTGAGGATATGGACCCCACTGGTGACGGGCACTTACGTAGAACATGTGCCGAGAAAATAAAAAATACAATTTTTTTCATTTTTACGTCCCAAATGTGGCCGTCACCAGGGGGCCATATCCCCGCTGCCCCCCTTGTTAAATTCCTTATCGGGTGTAGTTTCCAGAATGGGGTCACTTGTGGGGGGTTTCTACTGTCCTGGCCGCACAGAGGCTTTGTAATTGCATCATGGCATCCTCTAATGGGAATGGCGGCCATACCTACTTAGCTGGGGAAAAGGGACCATTCTAATTTATTTGGGGGTATTAGGGCAATTATTAGTTTATAAGGTTGGAAATTACAGGTGTCTATCAAATTCAACCTGTGTTGATCCAGAGGAAGGCAAAAACCCCTCGTGAGGCAGACGACAGTAGCCTCATCACAGGGGAAAATTCCTTCCCGACTCCATAACGGCGATCAGAATAATCCCTGGATCAACGTGACCCCTGAAATTGGAAAAAGGGACAGAATTTAGATAATGTAGAACCCCAGTGACGTGTGGTAAGCCTTGAAGCGATCCAGTATGCAGAGGCCGGGGTGATCAGGACAGGTGTCACACTGGAAAATGGTGTCCTTCCTGATCCCCCTGTTACGCCACACTCTGCACTTCTTCTGGGGTCTCCTGTTTTCCAGTGTGGGGGACGTCACCTGGAAAATGTTGTCCTGATGCGATACGGGGTTCTTCATATCCAGAAGCGCTGGGTCCGCTCCATGGCTGCTAAATATTAGGGCACTATTACGGCTTCTGATATGTTCGGATCATGCCGCAAGCTACAGTAGCTCGGGCAGCGAGGGACCAGAAGAGGGGGTGCTGGTATAAAAGTTATCCCCGTACAGGTGGTGACCTTTATCCAGCAGTGGGAAGATCAGTTCCCGGACGATCTTCCCACTTGTTCCGAGGATGGGGGGGAGGGGGCATCTGGGGGCATCTGGGGCTGGATTCGGGTGTCCCTTCCTACATACACTCTAAGGGTACGTGCACACTGCGGAATCGCGACAGATAACCCTTCGTGCATTCTGCAGTTGGCACCCGCCGGCGGACTGATGCAGGCGCACGTCTCCGTCCGTGTCATAGACTCCATTCTATGCACGGGCGGATTCCGCTCTCCGTCCAACGTGTTCATTCTTTGGACGGACGATGGAATCCGCCCATGCATAACATGGAGTCTATGACACGGGTGGAGACATGCGCCCGCATCAGTCCGCCGGCGGGTGCCAGCTGCAGAATGCACGAAGGGTTATCTTTCGCCATTCCGCAGTGTGCACGTACCCTAAATCTGTAAGTGTACCCTGAGGTACGCTCACACAGTTTGTAGAATTTCACACCATACCGCCATCTCTTATTGGGACGGTACTGGCGGAAAAGACGTGTCTGGGGGGCAGCGTACGCTACGCTACCCCCAGACACGTCACTGGATGATGAGGATGATGAGGATGAATGGAGGAAAGAAGGATCCCCCCATTCATCCTTACTGGCTGTTTCGGTGTCGGAGGCAATAACGTATGCGTCCGACACCGAAAACACCCTAGGGGCCATCTTTATACGGGGACTAGTATATGGGGTATGTAGTGGTGTAGTGTCAAACTTTATTCAATGTAGTGTGGTGTAATGTAGTGTTTTTTTACGTATTTTTTTACAGTAAGTATAAAAAAAAAACTACGCCAACAAAGGAGTTGCTGATAAATGCCGCACTTATGTGCGGCACTTATCAGCAGACCGTGGCAGTAGAATATAGAAAAAAAACACCCTACGCCAAAAAGGAGGAGTTGCTGATTAGCAACGCACTTTCGTGCGATGCTGATCAACACTCAGCGGCGATAGGGTGCGGAAAATAGAAAAAAAAAATTTGAAAAAAAAAAAACCAAAACTTTTTCTACATTCTGAACATCCCTGTAGCTGCTGATAAGTGTATTACACATATCAGCCGCTAGAGGGCAGCAGAGCGCAAAATGCGGAAAAAGCGGACGCTGGAGCCGAAAATAGCCGAGAAAAGCCGAACGTGACGTCACGGAGGAAGCCGAAGACCCAAACGAAGACGAGGACGCCGCGAACCCGGAAGACGCCGATCAGGAGCCCGGGACAGGTGAGTAATGTACAAATACCTGCTCTGGACCCCTCGGCTACCTAGCTGAGGGGTCCAGGGCAGGTATTTACTATATTGTGGGACTCTGATCGCCGTGCCACCGGCCCGATCGCCGTGAACGGCCGGCCGTTCACGGCGATCGGGCCGGTGGCAGGGTGACCACCATTACTTTTTACAGTAATGGCGGTCGGTGCCGTACTCGGACAGCACCGGCCGCCATTTTTTTCCGGGTCATCGGGTCACCGATGACCCGGAAAGGTTCCGATCGCCGCTATGGGCTGATCTAAATTGATCAGCCTATAGCGGCGATCGTAAGCACGGGGGGTGTTAACCACCCCCCGTGCCGTGAAGCTAAGATGGCCTGCTATGATTTATAGCAGGCCATCTTCCCCGACCGCTGTGTGTGAACACACAGCGATCGGGGAAACATCGGGCGTACCTATACGCCCGTTTGCGTTAAAGCCCAGGCAACGGGGGCATATGGGTACGCCCGATGTCGTTAAGGGGTTAAAGGGGTAGTGCGGCGCTAAGAATTTATTCACAAAATAACACACATTACAAAGTTATACAACTTTGTAATGTATGTTATGTGTGTAAATCGCCCCCTTCTTGTGTTCCCCCACCCCCGCAATTGTACCCGGAAGTGTAGTGTACCATACATACCTGACGCGTGTTGACCCCCGTACCCGATCTTCTGTCAACTACGCAATCTTTGGGAGGCCGGCCGAATCGCTGCAGCCGTCCTTGATGCCGGCCCCCCTCTGCCGCGTCATCGGCTGCTCAGCCGCGATTGGCTGAGCATAACTGTGCTCAGCCAATCGCGGCTGAGCACAGTTATGACGCATCATGAGGGACGGCAGGAGCGGGTTGGCCGGCCTCCCGAAGATGACGATGACGAAGATGACGTCTAAAAAGTCCTGTTTAGGTTCCTAGATGTTTGGGACACCACTAATGACATTGGGGAAATGATTAAATAGAGTAGAGATTAAAAATAAAAAAGGTGGGGTGGAGAAAGCAAATTACTGAAGCTGTTTTAACAAGATGGTCCTTTACCTGGGGGAAGCGAGAAAGTGTAGCCAGGAAAACCAAGTGATTGTGTAATTTGCCTACTGTAACTTTTTCCACTAAGTTACAGTAGGCAAACAGTCTATGGACAAGAGTTGCTTTGGCAAACTGACTGGTAGGGCTCTGCCACATGAGCATTTAGACCATTGGCCATTTATATATAGCAAGTCCCTTTTAATTCTAAATTGATGGACTTCACAAAAAAAAAACACATTATAGAAGAAGAATAATTCCAATATACCTAACCAAATAATTTCTAATCCTCTGGTAGAATGCTCTTCTTCACTTTGTACACAAGCTCATTATTCACATTTCTATATGACACCTGAAAGTGGAACTAAACCAAAACATTGTGAGTACTTGGAGGAAATATTGTCTGTGAACTCCAAAATATTAATAGTGAGAACATCAGAATGGTATTCCAGTAAGATATAACACCTGAACTCATAAATATTTATAGAGCATTCTCAACACTTGTAGACTGTATTGCAGGTAAACTTTCATAAGGCTTTATTCTACCTCTCTGCCAATACAAAAGGGACTGCAGCTAATGTTATGTATATTCTCCAGTTATTCAGTAGGGTTTCAAAGTATGATAAATGCTGAAAGTATTACAGTTGCCGCAGCCTCTCCAGGGCTTGGCGGACCTCTTTAAAAATGCATTCTCCCATGTAAATTTCTGCTCCATCAATCCTTATGACATGTCAAACATTGCTATTGTTTCCTGAACAAATTGTACAGCATGCCCTTGTCTCTAGATTTGTGCACAAGAGCATAATCGCTCTCTAGCACTTGCTCTCCCTCGCGGCATCTCAGTGCTGCTGTACAGCTGCTGATACAAGCGCAGGTATTGTGCCTGTCAGATAGTGTTGAGCAAGAAGAGGGAAAACGTGTTGATGCCATGACACAGCGGACATCTAGCACTGGATACTGGTTTCTGAGGAAACAGTCTATCACTTCTGTAAACAAAAACTAACATTGACCGCAACAGTTAAAACTGAACTCTTTGCCCATTAGAAAATGGTTCCTGAGTAAATACTCTGTGCATAGCACAAATATATATGTAAGAGCTGTGGTGTCATTAAGTATTTGCTCAATGCCAAGAGTCTTCTGTAAAACATATAATCAATTTTAATAACAGTATATTAAAAGTAAGTTTAAAAAAAAAGTCTACTCCTAAATATACTGTGCATAGACTTCACATTTTGAGAGTTATTAGAGATGAGCAAACATGCTTGTTTGAGCTCACTATTAGTTCAGGTATTGGGGTACTCGATACTCGTCCGAGTGCCATGTGATGCTCGAGTAAAAATTATAGTCTCCTCCCCGCATGTTTGGGGGTTTTAAACCCTTAGCGTCCCATGATGTACCTCATACGTCATGGCGGCACGAGGTACGCACTGAATGGCACCGCTCCCAGCTGCTATCAAATATCTCCCAGGGGGACTTCTAGTTAAAGTTAAAAAAAAAAATGTATTTTTTTTTATTAATAAAAAAAATCCCCTCCCCCCAAATTACCCCCCTTTTCCCATTTTATAAATAAATAAACAAATAAATAAACATATTTGGTATTGCTCCGTGTATAATCGCCTTACCTATTAAATTAAAATAAAAATAAAAGCGTTCTAAGTATGGTAATAGAGCAATTGTAAACACTTTTTTTTTTTAAAGCTTTTAATTTTTTAAAAGCCGTCAAATAAAATAAAAGTTGTACAAGTTACATATCGTTGTAATCATACTGATGTGAGGAACAAAGAGAACCTGTCAGTTTTACTATAGGGCGAACGGTGTAAACACGAAACTCCCTGAAAGGAAAACAAATAGCTTTTTTTTTTTTTTTTTTGACAGCACAAATGATTTTTTTCCCCGTTTTTTACAGCAATGGGACAATAAAGTCTGTCATTGTACAAAAGTACAATTGGTGTCGCAAGCAATAAGGGTTCATGTGGGTCTTTAGGTGAAAAAATGCAGGCGCTATGGCCCATAAAGTGGCAAAAGCAAAAGGCTTTGGCTTTTGACAATAGGCTTTGACCTTAAGGGGTTAATTAGCCAATAAACATGCGTGGAAGGGGCTGGCACACCCTGCTAAGCCACAGCTATGTTGGCTGCTGGTCTATCAGTGATTTGCCGGCTGTATCAGGTGACCTTGCTGTATATAAACCCAGGTCTCCTGATGCTCAATTCACTTGCGGTCTGTTAGCTGACAGGCATAGTTGATGCAGCAGGGACAGAGCAGGTGTAGAGCTTAGTGTGGTTAGCTTACAAAAATACCAAAATGCCCTATTCAGTACAAGTAGTCTTGTCAATGTGAGCAAAAAAAAAAATATATATATTCCATACACTTGCGGTCTTTAGGCTGACAGGGAGAGCTGCGGGAGCAGGGACAGAACAAGTGGAGGGCTTAGCTAGGCACTGGCGAAGTATAACAGAAGTATAACCAGGAGGTGTTGTAGGAATAATGCCAGAAGGTGTTAGAAACATAGAAGATTGTCGGCAGAAAAAGACCACTGGGTCCATCTAGTCTGCCCTTTTAGTATTTCCCTTCTTATTATCTTAGGATAGATATATGTTTATCCCAGGCATGTTTACATTCTGTTATTGTAGATTTACCAACCACATCTGCTTGAAGTTTGTTCCAAGCATCTACTACTCTTTCAGTAAAGTAATATTTTCTCACATTGCTTCTGGTCTTTCCCCCAACTGACCTCTCACTGTGTCCTCTTGTCTGGAATTTGCTAGACTGCTAGCCCATGCTAGTTTTTTTTTTTTTTTTTTTTTTAAACTGGTGTTGACTTTATTTAGTGGTCCAGCTACTAGCTACAACTCACCAATGTTGTCTCAGTGGCCAAGGGATCAAACATGATAGCTCCTTTCTCCTGCTCAAAGTTTTAAATGTTGACTGTCATTTCAAGAGACTTGAGTAGTTGGTACATGTTCATTTTCCAATGTACTTTATATAACATAAATGCTTATTTTGCCCCTCCCAATGACTCTTGGTTCAGGCAGTGTGAGAGTTAAAACGGGTTTCCCTCAAAGGGACTTTTTGTAATAAATTAGCATTGCATTGATTTTTGCGTGTGTTGTATGTTCTTAATGTACTTTTATATTTTATTTTCAGTGCTTCTTGTGTTTTCCGGCTGGGTGGGTTACATAGATGCTCTGCATGTGATTTTTTATTTTTATTTTATGGGATGTTACATTCTCCCTGACTTCCTGTTCAGTGATAGCCACTTGATGGCCATCCAGAAACCTTGCTGTGGGGAGAGAAGCTGAGCATGTGTGTCCACCAGCGCTCAGCTCATTAGGTGGACGTGCACACGACTATAGACTAGCACCACTGCGTAAGTCAATACAGTTTTAGTTCCCTTCATGTGACAAAACATAAGTGGTTCTTATAATTTGGTGCTTTATTAGTCTTATTTAGCTCCCCGCCAGAACACGGGCACACATTGGAAATGCCTGTGTGCCCTCACTGAAATCTACAAGTCTTTGCTGAACAAAAAATCTTTAGTGTATGCAGCAGGGTTTCGCCAAAATGTGTGCCTTTGTGACTGGCGCAACTATAAAAACATTTCTTCAATATTCTTTGTGGAATAACCCCTTTAATAGTAATTTAAAATAGCAGAAGAACCTGATGTTGGGGTGAGCAATCTTCTATTTCCATTCTATTATTTTACATCTGAGAAATAATATTTCCCTTCCTTTAATCGCCAACAACACTTAGAAAATATACAATGGAGCTGCAAAATGATTCACTGCAAATAGAAAATGTAACAGCAATTATCTGTGTACAAAAACACTGTCATTCTGTTAAGTCAGGTAATATTGTAGCCTGACAGGTATATTTTCATGTCACTGAAAGATGAAAATATTCCGTTGTCTACATTCTTATGCTCAGTACATACGGCATATCCTATTGTGATCAGACTTCATAAAGAAACAAGTGACATCTAAAGCTGTAGGAGGTCTGAATGAATTAATCCCTGTATCAGTATTTTTGAAGATGAAGAATAAAATAGCAGCTACTGGCATGTTTTATCTCCAATTAGCATGTTTGTCCTCAACACACATTTCACTTAGCAACTGCTAGAATGCTTTTGACTGCAGAAACGGCAGAAACAGCCATGCTAAAAAGAAATTATGAACAGAACGCAAAATCACTGTGAATGGTTTGTACTTAGCACAAAATATATGGATACAGTATGTGCATGCATAGGTGTGTAATAGCTAGTGATAATTGAAAAGTAAAATGTTCGAGTCGAACCTCGAACAATAGTGGTGTTCGGTTCGAAGTTTGACTCAAACTCAAACCCCATTAAAGTCCGTGGGAGATGTTTGGGTTAATTTTTATACCTACACAGGTCAGGAAAAGCTGGAATTACAATCCAGAAGAATAAACTGGATACATGGAACACTTTAGTGAAGAAAATTTGGTTTCAAGAATGACAGGAAAAAATATTTAAGAGGGTAAAATACTTCATACCTTTCAATGGATAACTAAGGTAGCAGAGTTAAGATAGTAACGTAGCAGAGTTGAAATAGTAAGATAGTGACTAGAGATGAGCGAACCTCGAGCATGCTCGAGTCGATCCGAACCCGAACTTTCGGCATTTGATTAGCGGTGGCTGCTTTAGTTGGATAAAGCCCTAAGGCTATGTGGAAAACATGGATATAGTCATTGGCTGTATGCATGTTTTCCACATAGCCTTAGAGCTTTATCCAAGTTCAGCAGCCCCAGCTAATCAAATGCCGATCGTTTGGGTTCGGATGGACTCGAACCCGAACCCGGTTCGCTCATCTCTAATAGTGACATAATAGAGTTGAGGCAGCAGTGACGCAGCAGAGTTGAGGTAGTAAAGTAGTGACATAGCAGAGTTGAGGTAGTAAGGTAATGACATAGCAGAGTTGAGGTAGTAAGGTAGTGACATAGTAGAGTTGAGGTAGTAAGGTAGTGACGTAGCAGAGATGAGGTGGCAGTGACATAGCTAAGTTCAGGCGGTAGTGACGTAGCAGATTGAGGTGAAAGTGACATAGGAGAGTTGCAGTGGTATTGACATAGCAAAGTTGCAGAGGTAGTGACGTAGCAGAGTTGCAGAGGTAGTGATGTAGCAGAGTTGAGGTGGCAGTGATGTAGCAGAGTTGAGGCGGCAGTGACACCAGTGGTAGGTCACTTAGCTTTCCTAGCATGTTGTATAGTAGTCAGTATAATGGAGGTCACTCAGCTTTCCTAGCATGTTGTATAGTAAGCAGTATAATGGAGGTCACAAAGCTTTCCTAGCATTATTTATAGTAGTCAGTATAATGGAGGTTACCCAGCTTTCCTAGCATCTTATATAGTAGTATAATGTAGTCACCCAGCTTTCCTAGCATCTTGTAAAGTAGTCAGTATAATGGAGGTCACACAGCTTTCCTAGCATCTTGTATAGTAGTCACTATAATGGAGATGACACAGCTTTCCCAGCATCTTGTATAGTAGTCAGTAAATTGGAGGTCACTCAGCTTTGATATTGGAAAGATGGAAAGCTATGGGTGGGCTATTTGTTAAAGCGTAACTGCCTTTTTTTTTTTTTTGCAGAAATCAGTAGTATAAGCGATTTTAAGAAACTCTATAATAGGTTTTATTAGGCAAAAAAGCTTCTTTCTGTACTTATAAAGCAATTTCCCAGCCCCCCTCACTTCTTATCTGTGCATTATCAGGAAAAGCCGTCTTCTTTACAGAGAAGCCAGTGAAGACGGTTTCTGCTGTCTCCATTATATCCATATGAAGGGGGGGAGGGGTCGAAGGAGATGAGGAAGCAGGAAGAGGAGACATGAAGGTCAGCTGTTTGTAGACTGTCTGGGCACCTAAAATGCTGGATTCAGGGGTCAGAAAGGTCAGTGCTTATCTAGGAACTTGCTGAGAGAAGATTGCAGGGTGTTGTGCTGTGCAGGACTGCTCCGTGCTCTCTCACTCCTCATAGCCCCTCCTCTCTCCATAGTCACATAATGTACAGAAAAATCCTACTTCTTCTGAAGTCAGGGGGGAGCTAAGAAAACAACTTTTTCAGTACAGAAAGAAAATCTTTCAGTAAATAAAACCTATTATCGCTTGTACTATAGATATTTATTTCTTTCAGAAAAATTACCCTAAAATGACAGTTACGCTTTAATGCGAAAAATGATTTTTTTTAGGGGGAATACCCCTGTGAAAATAACAGTTTTTGGCATTGAGAAAGATTTAGCAACAGAAAGAACTCTGTGTGTGTGTATGTATATATATATATATATATATATATATATATATATATATATATATATGTATCTCTGTATGACAATAATACACAGTATATTTAAATGGTATTTTACCCCCAATACTGACAGAAATGAACTTTTACCAACTTAGGATAAATGTAACTAAGCAACACCTAAGTATGATTGATAGATTCGTATGACAGATGTAGAGACTTTTTTTAATACTATTTTTCAGCAATAAAAACTGAATGGACTTTTGAACACTGAGTATGAATTAGCAAATAATGGAGGTCACCCAGCTTTACCAAACCTAAGTATTGCTTTCTATGGAGAGGAAAATGGTATCTAACTAATTATAAGCTTGTCCCTAAGTCCCTGAGCTGGTCCCTAAGTCCCTAAGCTTGCTAAACGGCATGCAAGCAGACAGAGAGCAGTCTGTACAGCACAGTGAGTGAGCAGAAAATGGCATCCAGAACACATCACAGTGATATATATATATGAGATGGTCATGTGATTTTAGCAGCCAATGAGACCCCTATACATCAGCAATGATGTTTCTGACACTTCTATGTGCTTTGCACTGATTGGCTGGCAGAAAGGCATTCAAGAAAATCGAGATGTTCAACTCAAACCTAACTTTTGCTCGAACAGTTCGATCAACACTAGTAATAACTAACCATCCATCTATCTATAACCATCTATTTGCTGCAGTAGATACTCACAGAGTATTGTATGTGTTGCCATTGCTCTGAATGTTTGTCTTAGGTGCCCAGTTATGGTTGCAAATAAACTATACTCTTTTACATCTGTATATTTTTACTTTATCCTAAACTACAGCATATTATTTTCCTCTAAACATTGGTATCCATGTGTTGCCTTTATTTTATGTATGAGAACTATGGCCTAGATTTACAGAAACTGTATAATTCTTAGAAAGTGTAAACTTGGACTAAATAGAGCAACAATGGTCTAAGAATATATCAGGATTATTGCAGCGAGAAATCTTAGAATGTATAGTCTACCAAGTTTTTTGGCACACAATGTTGAGTCTTTACCATGCTCTCTTGCAGGGGTATGGAACCCAAGCTTTTCAGTGGTTGCAAAACTACAATTGAAGTTTTGCAACAGCTTGAGAGCCAAGGTTCCCTACCCCTTCTACCTTGTATTAAAGTCCTTCCCCCCCTGTTGAAGCTCACCACTGAAAAGTGTCTAAATTGCATAAGAAAGTTTGACATGCCAAAATTCTGGTGCATTTGCAATAGTAAATCTCCCCCTATATGCTCGGCCTCATGTAGCTGATTAAGAAAAAAAATAGTCATGGTATGGAGTTTAAAGAGAGTTAAACCTTTTTTTCATTTTTCCTGCTGTTACTGATAATGATGGTTTTAGTATCTGTAATGTCAATGTAATTCTTAGGTAGAAGCTCCTAAAAGACAAACCATGGCTATTATGCACTATAATCTACTCTTACGTATTGTAAACTATATACACTGATCTGCCATTAAACAATAAAGTCACCTGCCTTAGGGTATGTGCACACTACGGAATCCCGACGGACAGTGTCGGACTGGGGTATCTGGGGCCCACCAGAGGAAATGATCCTAGGGGCCCACCAATAAAGAACCAGTAAGAAAAGACATGCCAGTCAGTTTTAGTGCAAGTTCTAAAGCTGGGGTCCCACCGGAGCACCCTCTGGTCCTCTGGTGGCCCAGTCCAACACTGCCGGTTGATCACCCGCTGCAGTTTCCACAGCATGCCCCGACTCGCAGACGATGATGGCCGTGCACATGTCTGCTGGTCCCATAGGCTTTATTCTATGATTTGCCAGATTCCGCCCTCTGCCTGAAGAATCAGTGGGTTCATTCTTTGGGCGGATGGCAGAATCTGGCAAACCACAGAATGAAGCCCACCATCAGCACCCGTGAGTGGGGGAGAGCTGTGGAATCCGCAGTGGGTGATCCGCTGAGATTCCGTAGTGTGCACATACCCTAATATTGTGTAGGTCCTTTTCATGTCATTAAACGAGATCTGATTGATTGAGGCGTGGACTCCACAAGACTTCCAGAGGTGAACTGTGCTATCTGACACCAAGACATTTGCGGCAGATCCTTTGGATCCTGTAAGTTGTGAGGTGCGGCATTCATAGATTGGACACTTTTTCTAGCACGGCCCACGGATGCCTACTCTGCTTGAGGTCTGCGGATTTTTTAAGTGAACATCTTTCCTTAATCCATTTCTGAACAGTTTTTGTTGTGTGGCACATTCTCCTGCCACATTTAGCAATATCATTGCTATGAAAGGGTAAATGTTCAGCCACAACAATTAGGTATGTTGTATATGTAATTTCCACAAAAATGACAGGACCAAGGTTTCCAAAACAGCTTGCCTAGAGCTTCATAACCTGTCCACGTCCACTTTTCTATATTCCTTAGTGCATCCAATTGCCCTCTACTCTCCGGATTAATGGTACACATGCACTAAGCTATCCACATGATGTAAAACTTCTTCCATTGCTCTGTGGTTCAGCTTTGATGCTTACATGCAAATTGTCAGCGTTTGTAGTGATAAGCAAGGGTTAACAGGGAAACTTACTGGTCTGAGAGTACAGATCAGCGATAAGCTGTGTGTTTTGACATCTTTGTATCAAAGCTAGCACTGTTTCATCACTTTGTACTACAGCCGCTCTTCGATGATCAAACCAGACAAACTAGCCTTTGTTCCCAACAAGAGCCTTGGGAGTCAAGGACCCTGTTGCCAAGTTAGATTGTTTTTCTTTGGACCAATTTTAGTGGGTACTATCTATTGCATACAAGGAACCAGTTCTCCAGCCATCACAATTTCCTACACTTACTGTATAAATTTTTCCTGCTTCCAACACATGATCGTCAAGAACTGAGTCAGTGTTTGCTCCCTACTATATCTCTCTCATTGCCAGCAGCCATTGTCACTAGATAAGCAATGTTAATCATTAAATGTTGATGCTATGTCTGTACTTGTCATTTAGTTAGTATCTAAAAGAAATCGTGTTTTACTAGTATTGTGAAAAAAAAGCTATGTACCATATTTTCTGGCGTATAAGATGACCCCCAACTTTTCCAGTCAAAATATAGAGTTTGGGATATACTCGCAATATAAGACTACCCCTCTTTCAACACATATCAAATAACAGTTAATAAAAAAGATCAGACAGGTGAAAGAAGTTTGAGGTGTGTTTTTCTCTTTTTTCTTGCAGCTTGCTCTGCCCTTCATATTGTCACTGCATACGGCGGAGATGTGGACGATTTTTAGTTCCCCCCACCGTATGCCGTTGTTTTCTATATATAAAGTTGAAATCTGTCAATTTTTGACATCTCATGTGCAAAATAAAAATAAAAAAAGATTGGCATTATTTTTATTGTTATTTTATAAAACAAATAATTAAGATAAGTTATAATCGTAAGTCTTTCTTATCCTAAGTATATGAAATCAACTTCCATCAGTCTCCCTATTATTTGAAGCTCATTTGCTGTCTCTGCCATTTGCTTTGCTTTTCATTCAGCGTATTCTTGATCAATAAATGTGACAGATAAAATTACTGTGAAGCATTCATCAGTGTATGTGATAGGAGCAATACACATGCCATTGGGTCATGATCGTGAGAGCTATTGTTTTGCCGCAGTAGTGTCGTGATTGGAAATCAGGTGGAAAGTTTGTTGAAAATACGTTGTAGCAATCTGGCCATTGACAAGTGAGTTTCCCTTAATGGAGTAACTGTATGTTCACCCTATATCAGGCAATGAAAGATGAAATACTGATCTGTGTTTAAGCATTGCAGCGTCTATTGTTCCTTTAACAATTCACCTTTCAGTGGGACAAATAATTACAGATCTGCTCATCTCTGTTGCCTCAACATGTAGCTGACCTTAATATAGAATTATGTGGGAACTTTACACGTAATCCAGAGACTAATGTGAATGGATACATTAAATCTGTGTGTTAAGACATAGTTCCATCAGGGAAAATCTATTCAATATTTGAACATGTGGATATCATAAAAGAAACTATGGATGTTAGGGAAGTAGGTGTTTCTTTTATTTAAAGGAGAAGACTGGCAGGGAAGTAAAATATCATTAAGGGCAAGGGGTGGGGGGGGAAATAAAAAACAAGTTATAGTCACCTGTCCGGGTGCCCGCACAGGGCCACGTCCCGTTCCTGGACTCTGCCAGCAATCTTCTGAGCTCGCCACCGGCTACGTCATGGCCCGGATGACGGATGCCCTGCTCAGCCAGACATTGACTGGGGTAGGACACCACTGCAGTCACTGATTGGCTGAGCAGCTAAATCCCACCACTCTGTGATGTGGAACCTGGGTTGTGATGTACCTGGAACCAGAGATGACAGACGGTGGTGTCCTGGGGCTCTGTGATGTGGTGCAGTGTGGCCACAGGGAGAAGTATGCATAGCGTCTTTTATTTCCCCCCCACCCCCTGCCCAATAACTCCTCCGCCCAACGGACTTCTCCTTTAAGAAGGTGAGGTGCTACAACTGCCAGACATGCACCAACCAGTTATTTGCTTAGAGAGATGCATGATTTATGGACATTACCAAAATATTTCAAAATATTAAACAGTCATTGATGAACATAAATCCCTTATGTACACAGTTCTCAGAAATTCAAGCATGTTACCTTCATAAATTTGTATCCAAATAAGAGTGGACTTCTATTGCCGTTAACCTAGTGCACATTTAAGCGATTAGTTATCTCGCACAATCCTGTTATTTTTGCCACTAGCAATTATACCGGCCTGTTTTGGGCTATGTAAGAAAATCACTTTTCCTCAAGCATTGTCCTTCATTGAAATAAGTACTTATAAATGCAATTACAGACTGGGCAATGAGGGAATTAGTTTGCTAATAATGTCAATGGTCTGCCGCGCTTTTAAACATGCAATAGATCACTGAACTGTAGACAAGAATATTGGTGGGAATGGGTCATGGTCATCTGTAAGCAAAAAATCCAATTTAAAGAGTAGTGAATGTGAGCTATTAGAATTTAATATATAAACAGTGTTTAAAACTTAGCCCAGTACTATTAACCCTGATTCAAGCATGAACTTCTTTTAAAGAATACAGAGCACTTTTGTAATCATGCGTCTGCAATATGTAAGTGCAGGTTAAGAAGGTAAAATAAAAGCTAATTGTGTGTCCATTAGAATCTTGTCAAGGAAGTGAGTCCAGTATTTTATGGATCTGCACCAGCACAGTAGAGTGCTCAAATTGACAAAAACATTGCAAATGTAATGAAATGTGATGCTGATGCTGTGATGCTTTATTCCGTTTTCTAACACAATAGAGAGCACATATAGGTGAAATGATTAATTCATTAGTTTTAGTTTAAAGTCAGTGGATAATCTACTCAAATTCACACACGATGTTGGTTGTTTCCAGTCAACTAAGTATAACATCTGATGCAAATAAACACATCAAACGAGTGGGATTTGAGGGGTTTGGATATTAATAAAAAAAAAAAAATACTCAAAACTAGGTTGTAATTAAGTTATTTGTATTATGTATGGTACTCCTTTAATAAAAACATATTTTTGAGGACACTTGCAATTCAGATGAGGGAAGCAGCACTCCAGTAATGTGAATTATGTGACCAATGTTTTTCTTAATCTTAATCCAAATTTCTTTATTGCTGCATCCTTTATCTGAATTGCTAGTTGATAGAAGAGGCTTGGCTCAACCTCCAGTGCACCCAAACCTTCTTTGAAAAATATTGAGTTGTTGATATGATTTTTTAACAGGAAAAAAATGTGCATTGTGCAATAGTATTAAAACTATGTTTTTTATATTGTTACTGGAAAATAATAATATTGATTTATGTGGCATTATATACTCTACTATGAGTTATAGGCTATGGTGTCACTTTAGAAGCATATCAGGGGAAGAAGGTTGTCTCATTATATAGATGGCCACCAATAATGATCATGATCTTTATTAGTGGCCCTCTATGTAACAAGACAACATCCTTCCCCTGAAATGTTCCAGAACATAGCCATAGTCTGTGCAATGTTTCTAATACAAAAATGACTCTTACATTACGTATTATTAATCTCACTATTATTAATGGCACTATAAACATTGTTGGTAGTGTTAAGGATGTGATATTTTGTATATTTAGTGAAGCCATTACAATATGGCGCTGACCCTCTAAACAAGTAGAGATATTTAGATTCCTTACAGCTTACGTTAGTAATCACTAGTGCTACGTAACTAAGTCCTTTTGTACCTCAGCTAATGAAGTACTGACACAAGCCTTAGTAGAAGATCACAGGCCCCAGGGTATATAAACTGGCTGCCATCTTTGAATAAAGGAGATCCACCTTAACCATCAATGTGTCAGGGTGTTTAATTCTCAGTGTGCCTTATAAACTTATAACTTGTAATTTGGAGCAGAAAGTCAATATGACAGCACTCTTGAGGTGCATCCATAACAGTTGTCGCCCAAGGGGGCCAAGGAGTGAGATAGCACGGATAATACAGCCGCAATGAAAACATTCACACCGTTCTGAAACATATGAGGGGGGAGACTGCAGCTCCAAGATAAGGAGGTAGGAAAATTATTTTTTTTACCTACCAACACCCTACTATGTCTCAGCTCTGGGCTGTGTGTAAGACGGCTGTCCAGACGGACACCTTACCACTTAAGATAAGCCCTTGTCCCAAGAACCTGATCAAAACCTGATATTGACTGTCTGTGTGTAACCTGCTACTATAAGGGACTCAGGACTTCAGGATATAGTGTTAAAAAAAATCGTTAGACTGGTCTTAGGCCATGGGAGGTCGATGAAAAAGTGCTTTTAGACTTCGTGCAGTTATGTACAAACTAATAAATTTCAAATCAAATAATCTAGCAATCTGAATGACATTTGTAATAAAAAAAACAATGACAATATTGGCATTTAATTACATTAACATTTCTGCTTCAATTGTACACTTTATTAAAATGGCAGCGGAGTGCCTATAGAGTTATGCCACAGTGCAGGTAATAGTACTGGTGATCTTTTTTATGTCCCCAGAAGAATGTGTTGTTCCTGGCTAGGCACTTAGGGCTGGAGAAGTTCTTGCCAAAACCAACCCTCAGCACCTGGATCTGCAGAAGTAATCTTAACTTCTAAGAACAATCACAGATTCCTTCTTCTAATCCATGCAATTATGGAACCAGGCTAAAAGACCATTATTGTTATGACCTGTCAGTGAATTTACTGTTAGCTGGCATCTCTATATACTATAAGTAACTTGGTTATACGTAATCTTAAAAGTGCTTTGCTGGAAAAGGCCTTTAAGTAGGCAGAAGCATTTCACATTAATAGTTGTTTTAAAACTATTCATGGGCTACAGAATAAGAGTATATTTTCATTGAAATTGGAAAGTGTTAAGTTCATTATCATTTGCTTATCAAGTGGGTGTAAAGACAATGTTCTTGCTATGCATCAAATTAAGAAATAATGCAATTTAAAGATTTTTAAGATGGTGCATAGATTTGTAATATTAGCAAGTTAGTTACATGAAGCCCAAGTTCAAGATATTTCCTTCTTATGACTGTAATTACTGAGCTGTATCAGATAATCTACTGAACATATTATCTTAGTAAAACTCAATTTATATAAGCCGGCCAAGGCCATACCTATCGCAGCTGAACTGCAAACTGAACACAAAGTCAGACTGAGATGTCATTCTAACCTTAAAATCAATCAGCCAGTTTCCACTGCAATGGAAACTCCCTATAGAGAAGTGTATTTTTGAGACTAGTGACACTTAGAAGCACTTTTGATGGAAATACAAGGTAAAGGTCCCTTTACACATGCCAGCAGCTACACAATGACAAGCAAAATCAATGGGCCTTCACATGGCTCATCCAGGTGCAGGTTTTGTCACATGAATGAACAAAAAGGCTTTTGGCTAGCCAATGCCTGGCAAACAATGTTCGAAATATATGACTTCACTTCATACA
Organism: Dendropsophus ebraccatus; assembly: GCF_027789765.1. NCBI lineage: Eukaryota > Metazoa > Chordata > Amphibia > Anura > Hylidae > Dendropsophus > Dendropsophus ebraccatus. The sequence continues at coordinate 67,865,268 of NC_091461.1, read as the reverse complement.
TCCGTGCACTAATCTCACACTACCTTGTTATGGCATCACCTCTTATCTTAACAATTTCCCCCTTGTCCATACACTGGAGTTGATAAACCTAATACCTCAGACTCTCTTGCACCATCCAGACATTCAAAAATAACCTGAAAGCTCATCTCTTCAGAGAAGCCTACAACCCCCAATAATGCTGTCTATACTACCTATACAAGAAGTGTCCATCCCATGCCTTCTGTTTTTTTCTATACACCCCTGTGAACTGCGAGCCCCCAACATCAAATTCTGACAAGCTCCCTCATCACTGACAACGAAGTTTCATTGGAAAAGGTGCCAATCCAACCCATGGCATGTGGAAGTGTACGGGAGATGGTCTACCCAGCTTGATTTACTGGCCTCTTGATATAAACAAAGCCAGGAGACTCCTATCAATCGAGTCAGGGCAAGCTAGAGATACCACCTCCTGGACAATCTCTTGCCAAAGCATTTAATTGGCAATGGAGCCTGCCATTTGATGCTGCCTGTGGTTTGAGCAGCATATATGTGCTGACTCCCTTTAGAACAAAATTCTTCATAGCAGTTGTGTAACTTTGGTTTTTTATAAACCATCATAGATTGTTGTATTATTTTCTTTTTTTTTTAATGGTAAATGTATTTGTGGCTAACTAGACCATGCTGTAAATTACCTATAGATCTAAAACCCTATAAACACATTCTAATCAAAAGTATGGATTGATTTTTTTGTTACATTGTGCGTGATTGCTGCAGTGATTTCAAGGGCTCTTTTGTAGAAAGGACTTTTCTGATGAGGTATAGAGATGTCTTCTTTCTTCTTTGCTACTATTCGTGAGATCTAAAAGCCAAGCATAATACCTACTTGACAATATATTTGGTGTAAAGTTGAAATTCACCACAGAGAACAGGTGGTTTGGCACAAAAGAGGAGACATTACTTTAAACTGCTTACTTGTTCAAACTTTTTGGGTTACTTTTTTCCTTTCTTACATTTTCTTTTCTCCCTTAAAAAAGAGAATCTTATCCCTGAGCTATTAAAATAAGATATTGCTATATTTTATTACTTTGCTAGTATTTTTTTCTGCTATTGGCAAGATGGGCAGAATGCCATGTTAGCCATCTGGAAGGCTTTGGACAGATGCAAGGGGCTGCATTTGCTTCATGATCCCTATCAAAGCATTTGAAAGAGATATAGGTCATAAGAAGGGTCAGACTGGAGGGATGATGGCAATTTTGCTACTTTTCCTAATGGGAAAGAACAGAGCTTTGCCCAGGTGGCAGAAAACTTCTATGAAGCATTAACATCAGTGCCAAGCTAGAACAAAATACACAGCTAAACTTTTAAGTCAGAGCTTTAAAACTGAGACCTCATTTTATTGCTGGTTCCAAAGGAAGAGCAACCACCTGGAACTTTTGTGTAGCTCATAACCATTAACATTAATAATAACTATAATGATTCACTACTTATTTTACACACTAATGTGTGTGCGTGTGTGTGTGTGTGTGTGTGTGTGTGTGCACAAAAATCAGGCAAAACATCAAAACCACTGACAGGTAAGGTGAACATCATTGATTATATCATCACATAGGCATCTTTCAAGAGGTGGGATATACAAGGCATATACAAGTAGGCAGTCGGTTGTAAAAGATGATGGGTTTGAAAAATAGTCAAATGTAGGAGTCTGATTGGTTCTGACAGGGGTAATTTTGTGATGACTAGACAACTGGGTCAGAGCACAAAATGACAAGTCTTGTGGGCCTACTTATAGAAAAGATGGCACCATAGATACTATAGGATAAAGTTGAGCTTTCAAAGAGCATTGTTCTGCTGGCAAACCTTGGGTCCTGGTATTCATGTGGATGTTACTTTGACTTTTTTACCTACCTAGACATTTTTGGTTAGATTAAAGGGGTAGTGCGGCGCTAAACAATTATTCACTAAAAAACACACATTACAAAGTTATACAACTTTGTAATGTATGTTATGTTAGTGAATGGCCCCCTTCCCCGTGTTCCCCCCACCCACGTTAGACCCGGAAGTGTAGAGCGTTATACTCACCTGATCCGTGTCGACCCCAGTTCGCCATCTTGCGACAATGCTGTAAGCTTCGGGCGCCCGGCCGAACCGCTCCGACCTTCCCTCGTGCCGGCCGCCCTCTGCCGTGTCATCAGCTGCTCAGTCGCGATTGGCTGAGCATAACTGTGCTGTGCTGATGAATAATTGTTTAGCGCCGCACTACCCCTTTAAGTACCCCCAATTTTTTTTACTGATACTCCTTAACAGCAGTGGCCTTTCTTAGTTATATAATACATGATGCCAGATTTTACTAATTGTTCAGGAACAGTTTCATGAACATAACAAAGAAGTCCATGCATTGACTTGGCCTTCAAATTCCCAAGATTTCCATTTAATCATCAAGCATCTGTGGGATGTACTAGAAAAAAGTTTGATTAAAATCTTTGTGCCATATACTTCAAGACCGGAGATCTTGTAGAATTCATGCACTAATGGTGAAACACACGCACACACGCGCATATAAATAATTTTTGTGAGATAGATAAGGGGAAGTTCCTTACAATTTGAATATATTGCAGAAACTTTAAAGGGGTAGTCTAGCTCTGAACAATACATTAGCAATACAAAACTTTTACAAAGTTATATAACTTTGTAATAGTTTGTATTGCTGCAATAGCCCCTATCTCTAGCTGCATTCCTTTTTTGTTCCTTGTCTGGATTATAATACCTTTTGAGTGTCGCTCATCCCCATAGGTCTTCGTGCCGATGTGATCTAATGTATTCATACTGGGCAGGTGCTCCTTTTTCTGCCCCATCTGTTCAACCCTCTTCACTACCTGTGTCTCCAAGCTGACTCTGGCAAAAACGAGGGTATTAGGAGGAGGGGTGGTTATATGGTTGGGTATGAGAGAAGCTGTGCAGCTCAGATAGATGACGTTGCCGGACAGGAGTTAGAGTATTTGCACTAGGGATGGTCAGACACTGCCGAGGTTCGGGTTCGTATGAACCCGAACGCTCGGCATCAGATTCCCGCTGTCTGCCCACTCCGTGGAGCGGGTAGATACAGCGGAAGGACCGCCTGGAAAACTGGGATACAGCCTATGGCTATGGCTGTATCCCAGTTTTCCAGGCGGTCCTCCCGCTGTATCCACCCTCTCCACGGAGCGGGCAGACAGCGGGAATCATTACCGAGAGTTCGGGTTCGTACGAACCCGAACCGAACTCTGTTTGGACCATCCCTAATTTGCACACTACAGAATACTGGTTGAGATGTGTCGATTCTTTGGGCGGATGGCGGAATTTGCCAGCAAATATCATTGAGTCTATGGGACGGGCGGAACCACAAGTGGAGGCCTCAAGGCAGAATCAACTTGAAGTCTCCAAACGTATTCCGTAGTGTGCACACGCCCTTAGAAGGGACTGAAAAAAATGCAGACACCTCTGTCCAGAAAAGGCTCAGATAAAAAAAGGTAATGCAATCCTAATACTTTGGTGTGTTTTTTTTTTTTATTTTACATGAAGTGCCACAGAACTCCTTTAATGTTATTATTTTAAAGGAAATCTATATCATAAAAATCAAAGTCTGTCTGTCTGTCTGTCCTTCTGTCTGTCTGTCTGTCTGTCCTCTATAGACTTCCAAACGCTTGAACCGTTTGACCCCAAATTTGGCACTCAGATACATTGGGTGCCCGGGAAAGTTATTGCGAAGGTCCCGTCCCCGCCAGATGTACAGGAGGGGAGGGGGAAGGGGAAGAGCGGCGCCCCATAGAGATGAATGGGAAAATCTCCTCACTGCAAACACAGGTAATATAATTAGCTGCAGCAGACACGACAGTTGGAGCCTTAGCAACCAATAGGATTACTGCTTTCATTTTCACAGGGAGCAATGGTTGCTAGGGAAGCTGCCTCACAACATCCACAGTAATAACTGGTAGACCCCCTACTCCATCTATACAGTATATGTATACAGGACCCCCTACTCCATCCATACAGTACATGTATATACAGGACCCCCTACTCCATCTATACAGTACATGTATATACAGGACCCCCTACTCCATCTATACAGTACATGTATATACAGGACCCCTACTCCATCTATACAGTACATGTATATACAGGACCCCTACTCCATCTATACAGTACATGTATATACAGGGCCCCCTACTCCATCTATATAGTACATGTATATACAGGACCCCCTACTCCATCCATACAGTACATATATATACAAGGCCCCCTACTCCATCTATACAGTACATGTATATACAGGACCTCCTACTCCATCTATACAGTACATGTATATACAGGGCCCCCTACTCCATCTATACAGTACATGTATATACAGGACCCCCTACTCTATCTATACAGTACATGTATATACAGGAGCCCCTACTCCATCTATACAGTACATGTATATACAGGACCCCCTACTCTATCTATACAGTACATGTATATACAGGAGCCCCTACTCCATCTATACAGTACATGTATATACAGGACCCCCTACTCCATCTATACAGTACATGTATACAGGGCAATACATGTATACAGGACCCCCTACTCCATCTATACAGTACATGTATATATAGGACCTCCTACTCCATGTATACAGTACATGTATATACAGGACCTCCTACTCCATCTATACAGTTCATATATATACAGGACCCCCTACTCCATCTATACAGTACATGTATATACAGGGCCCCCTACTCCATCTATAAAGTACATGTATATACAGGACCCCCTACTCCATCTATACAGTACATGTATATACAGGACCCCCTACTCCATCTATACAGTACATGTATATACAGGACCCCCTACTCCATCTATACAGTACATGTATATACAGGGCCCCCTACTCCATCTATACAGTACATGTATATACAGGACCCCCTACTCCATCCATACAGTATATGTATATACAGGACCCCCTACTCCATCCATACAGTACATGTATATACAGGACCCCCTACTCCATCTATACAGTACATGTAAATACAGGACCCCCTACTCCATCCATACAGTACATGTATATACAGGGCCCCCTACTCCATCTATACAGTACATGTATATACAGGGCACAACAGGTATACAGGGCCCCCTACTCCATCTATACAGTACATGTATATACAGGACCCCCTACTCCATCTATACAGTACATGTATACAGGGCAATACATGTATACAGGACCCCCTACTCCATCTATACAGTACATGTATATACAGGACCTCCTACTCCATGTATACAGTACATGTATATACAGGAACCCCTACTCCATCTATACAGTACATGTATATACAGGGCCCCCTACTCCATCTATACAGTACATGTATATACAGGGCCCCCTACTCCATCTATACAGTACATGTATATACAGGACCCCCTACTCCATCCATACAGTATATGTATATACAGGACCCCCTACTCCATCCATACAGTATATGTATATACAGGACCCCCTACTCCATCCATACAGTACATGTATATACAGGACCCCCTACTCCATCTATACAGTACATGTATATACAGGACCCCCTACTCCATCCATACAGTACATGTATATACAGGGCCCCCTACTCCATCTATACAGTACAAGTATATACAGGGCCCCCTACTCCATCTATACAGTACATGTATATACAGGGCACAACAGGTATACAGGGCCCCCTACTCCATCTATACAGTACATGTATATACAGGGCCTCCTACTCCTTCTATACAGTACATGTATATACAGGACCCCCTACTCCATCTATACAGTACATGTATATACAGGACCCCCTACTCCATCCATACAGTACATGTATATACAGGGCCCCCTACTCCATCTATACAGTACATGTATATACAGGGCCCCCTACTCCATCTATACAGTACATGTATATACAGGGCACAACATGTATACAGGGCCCCCTACTCCATCTATACAGTACATGTATATACAGGGCCCCCTACCTCATCTATACAGTACATGTATATACAGGACCCCCTACTCCATCTATACAGTACATGTATACAGGACCCCCTACTCCATCTATACAGTACATGTATATACAGGGCCCCCTACTCCATCTATACAGTACATGTATATACAGGGCCCCCTACTCCATCTATACAGTACATGTATATACAGGACCCCCTACTCCATCTATACAGTACATGTATACAGGACCCCCTACTCCATCTATCCAGTACATGTATATACAGGACCCCCTACTCCATCCATACAGTACATGTATATACAGAGCACAACAGGTATACCAAACTGTGACTGGGTAACACTGCTACACCAGACCTGACCAATACCGCCATACTGTGCTGGATAACACTGTCATACCAGACCTGACCAATACCGCCATACTGTGACTGGATAACACTGCCAGACCTGACCAATACCGCCATACTGTGACTGGATAACACCTTCATACCAGACCTGACCAATACCGCCATACTGTGACTGGATAACACCTCCATACCAGACCTGACCAATACCGCCATACTGTGACTGGGTAACACCTCCACACCAGACCTGACCAATACCGCCATACTGTGACTGGATAACACTGCCACACCAGACCTGACCAATACCGCCATACTGCGACTGGATAACACTGCCACACCAGACCTGACCAATACCGCCATACTGTGACTGGATAACACTGTCATACCAGACCTGACCAATACCGCCATACTGTGACTGGATAACACTGTCATATAAGACCTGACCAATACCGCCATACTGTGAATGGATAACACCGCCACACCAGACCTGACCAATACCGCTATACTGTGCTGGATAACACTGTCATACCAGACCTGACCAATACCGCCATACTGTGACTGGATAACACTGCCATACCAGACCTGACCAATACCGCCATACTGTGACTGGATAACACTACCATACCAGACCTGACCAATACCGGCAAATTGTGACTGGGTAACACCGCCACACCAGTCCTGACCAATACCACCATACTGTGACTGGATAACACCATCATATCAGACCTGACCAATACTGCCATACTGTGACTGGATAACACCGCTATACCAGACCTGACCAATACCGCCATACCGTGACTGGATAACACCGCCACACCAGACCTGACCAATACCGCCATACTGAGACTGGATAACACCCCCATACCATACATGACCAATACCGACACACTGTGACTGAAAAACACTGCCATACGGGTAAATACAACCCTGCAGGTATACAGGACACTACAGGTATACAGGACCCCAAAACTATACACTACAAGTGCACGGGACCTCCACAAAACTATATACTACAGGTATACAGGACCCCAAAACTATATACTACAGGTATACAGGACCTCCACCAACTATATACTTCAGGTATACAGGACCTCCACCAACTATATACTACAGGTATACAGGACCCCAAACTATACACTACAGGTATACAGGACCCCAAAACTATACACTACAGGTATACAGGAACTCCACCAACTATATACTACAGGTATATAGGACCCCAAACTATACACTACAGGTATACAGGACCTCAAAACCATACACTACAGGTATACAGGACCTACACCAACTCTATAATCCAGGTATACAGCACCTTCACCAACTCTATACTACAAGTATACAGGAACCCAAATATACTACAGGTATACAGGACCTCCACCAGCTATATACTACAGGTATATCGGACCCCAAACTATACACTACAGGTATACAGGACCTCCACCAACTCTATACTATAATTATACAGGACCCTCAAACTATTTACTACAGGTATACAGGACCCCCGAACTATATACTACAGGCATACAAGACCTCCACCAATTATACACTACAGGTATTCAGGACCCTCAAACTATAAACTACAGGTATACAAGACCTCCACCAACTATACATTACAGGTATACAGCACCAACTATATACTACAGGTATACAGGACCCCCAAACTATACAGTACAGGTATGCAGGACCTTCACCAACTGTACACAGCAGGTATACAGGACCTCCCTCAACTATACACTATAGGTATACAGCCCCCCCAACTATGCACTACAGATATGCGAGACCCCTAAAAACTATACATTGTGGGTATACAGAACCCCTCCAACTATGCACTACAGGTATACACTAATTCCACTGATTAACTCAGATGAAACAATACCTTTAGCTTGGCCTCCTGGGCACCTTAGAACAAATCTAATTAACACACTGACACTTTATACCCGGGCAGCGCCGGGTACATTTTCTAGTTTATTATATAATTAGCCACTGTTAAACATACCTTACATTAAATGGTGATTATTTTTATTTCTCTTTTTAACTATATAACCTCAATTATTTTAGTTTTTCCCATGTCATACTTTTTATAGATCACTTTAAAAGGGTTATCCAGCGCTACAAAAACATGGCCACTTTCCCCCTACTGTTGTCTCCAGATTAGGTGTGGTTTTGAAACTCAGTTCCATTAAAGTAAATGGAGCTTAATTGCAAACCACACCTGAACTGGAGACAAAAGTAAGGGGAAAAGTGGCCATGTTTTTGTAGCGCTGGATAACCCCTTTAAGCTTGTGCTGGGTGCAGTAGGGGCAGAAACCAATGAATGATGCAGAATCACTTGATGTATCAGCACTTTTTCTCTCACTTATTACACAGCACAGGTCACCACATTGTTCTACCACAAAAGCCAGTCTTCTTTAAAAGGAGTTAAAGTTTTTTTGTGGGACTTTTAAACTAATGGCCTGTCCTCGGTAAAGACCATTGGCACCCACATGATAAGCTGTTTGGCAGAGCCATAGCACCCAGATGGACACTATGGATGGAGTCAGAATCCTTGGTCATAGATGCCAGTCCCTGCCTCATTTTCTAGCTCATTGACTCTTATTTAATCTAAAAAGTACAACTGAAAGTTCATTTTTCAAGTTTTAAGTATTATCCATTTTCCCTGGGCATCATGATTATGTTACAGAGTACGGTGAGCAGAATATTTTTTACCTTACTGAAATACTCTGATAAATGTCTTTGTTTCTGAGTGAATTTTCAGATCAAAAGCTAAGTCCTGTAAATACCAGCTATTTATGGCAATGTTCTCCAGGGAATTAACTGTCATGTAATCATTCTCACCTCAGAAGATCATTATGTGCTAGAGAAGATCTTATTCACCTACAGTTATTTAACTTTCATCTTTAAGGGCTTTGAGGCATTTCACTCCGAGCTGTTCGCAGCTAGCAAGCCCGTTTTGTCGTGAATAAACTGTCCAGCAAGAATCATACTGACATAGCTTCTCTGTAATGTATACATTATACTATCTGGCTTCAAAGGTTTAAGAAAATACAGGAAAAAATTAGACAGGCATTGGTTTTCTGTGTGTTTTATTTAAAAAATAAATAAATAAAATAGTGGACTCACAATAATTCCAACTTCACAAGTATGTTAAAATATGTTGACACACCTTTGAAATGACACAATGTTTTCATTGGACGGCCATCATTTAACTGCAAAAATAACAGATGTTATTATAAAATAACAGCCATTTTTTTCACAATTATGACCATTATTTGTCGTTAAATGACGGCCAATAAAAACACTTGTGATTTCAATAGTGATTGAAGCTATCGTTTGTATACAAAATAGCAATAAAAAAAAGTAACAAATAAGTTCCACATTCATTTTTCACCTGCAAAAAGTTCTAGCAAAAATAAAAACCACACACACACAAAACACCCTCGCTGTATAAAGGAGGAAGGAACAGAATGAACTGTTTGCTGTTCTTATAAAAGAAATTTCTCTTAGGCAAAAGCAAAGCTGTGGTGAGACAGTAATGTGAATAGAACACTACAACTGATACAACTGTCACTGGCACACTTATTAATGTAAAAAAATTATAAATCTTTATTTTTCATAATACAAAGAAAAAAACATATGTCCTAAACCTGGTTATGTTACCAGTTGTTTAAAAGAAACCAATCGGCAGGATTGTGCTGATATGGTTCCTTACTGCCAAGCATACAGTACCGACTGCTGTGCAGCTCCCCAAAGCTACCAGCCACAGCTGCAGTGGTAGCTTTACAGAGGGGAAAAAGAAATTTAAAGGGGTTGTCCAGCGAAAATCTTTTTCTTTCAAATCAGAAGTCAGAAAAGTTATATAGATTTGTAATTTACTTCCCATACTTATCAGCTATTATATGTCATGCAGGAAGTGGTGTATTCTCTTCAGTCTGACACAGTGCTCTCTGCTGACATCTCTAGCTGAGACAGGAACTGTCCAGAGCAGCAGAGGTTTTCTATGGGGATTCCTATGTTTTATGGCAGTCCTAGGGCGGCATCCAACTTCTCCAGACACCGGGAGTCAAATGTTGATAATTAACATGAACCCGAACAATTAGGCAAGTGGTTCGGTTTTGTAGAACGTTGCTGAACACGAACAATTCAGCAAGTCTGCTTTAGGGTAGCTTCACACATACTGTATCGCAGTCGATTTTCTGCTGTGGATCCGCAGCAGATTTGACTAAATGAATGAACACAGCATCGAATCTGCACCCTTAAATCTACTTCGGATCCGCAGCAGATTTTACAGTGCGGATTTGATGCTGTGTTCATTCATTTAGTCAAATCTGCTGCGGATCCACAGCAGAAAATCCACTGCGATACCGTACAAGTGAAGCTACCCTTACAATATTTTCCATTATCTGTAGAGTACTGTATGATGAGTTGCCCACCATGTAAAAGATGGTTCTTCCAGAGAGAGGATAAGAAGGGGAGCAGTGGGGATAAGACATGTGATGTTTGACAACTTCTACATCATCATACAGGAGAAGATTAACACCACAAGCAGAGTAAAGCATCTGAGACTGGCTTACAAAGGCCTTTCAGCTACAGACAGTACATTACTAGGTGACTAACCTTACAGAATGTAAACCATTTACACATAATAAAACCCTGTTAAGGCTGTTTCTGTTTGCTGGACATGTTAGTCTCTGTTGTTAATGTTGCTTGGCAACAAGTAAAATAGTTTGGACTGCCCTCTGAAGCGGAGTGTGTGTGTCTATTCAACAGTTTTGACTGTCTCCAGATGAAGTGTGACCCCAGAATTTAGGATGAGGTTCTTTGCTTGTCCAGTTTCTCATTTATTTGTTAGAATACAGCTGTAACCCTATAACATTTTGTGCTCTGCACAAGCAATGAGGTCATATAAATATTGATCTAACATGCAGAATTATTATTCACAAGCATAATTTCTAGACATTTTAGACATGATCTTAAAGGAGAAGTCCGGCCAAAATTAATTTTTGATATGTTGTTACTTATGAAAAGTTATACAAATTTCTAATGTACATTAATTATGGGAAATGCACATATACTGCTATTTCCCTTAATTTAGTAGATCAGGAAGTGTTAGAAATATCTCTGAAGAAGTGACGTCACGACCCAGGGTGTAATTCCTATGGAGTGTCCAGCAGGGGGCGCTCTCTATATAGAAGTCTATGGGACTTTATTGTTTCTATGGGTTTCTATGTAATGTAATGTAGTGTAGTGTACAGTGCTTTATTGAATGAATACATCTATGGAATACTTTGGGGAGCAAGTGTCCTTGCTCCCCAAAGTATTGCATAAATGTATTCATTCAATACATTCAATACACAGTAAGCCCGCCGATCCGCCGCATTTCCGCCGAATTTCCGCCGATCCGCCACACGCTGATCCGCCGCATTCCCGCCGATCCGGACCATATACATTGAACTACAGCTCCCATCATCTGCTTCTAGTATGAACAGGTGATGGGAGCTGTAGTTGGGTAAGGGATATCACATGCCGCCGGGCGCAGGGGGGAGCCGCTCAGTACACAGGAGCGCTCCCCCCTCCTCCTCCTCCTTCCGTGATAACTTCCGCCTATACCAATGCTGACTCCCTGCCTGGCCGCCGCTCTCCGCTCACATATACCGGCTCCCGGCATCAGCGCGGACACCAGGATGCATCGGGAGCCGGTATGTATGGGGGGAGAGCGGAGAGCGGCGGCCAGGCAGGGAGTCAGCATTGGTATAGGCGGAAGTTATCATGGAAGGAGGAGGAGGAGGGGGGAGCGCTCCTGTGTACTGAGCGGCTCCCCCCTGCGCCCGGCGGCATGTCATATCCATTACCCAACTACAGCTCCCATCACCTGTTCATACTAGAAGCAGATGATGGGAGCTGTAGTTCAATGTATATGGTCCGGATCGGCGGGAATGCGGCGGATCAGCGTGTGGCGGATCGGCGGAATGCGGCGGAAATTCGGCGGAAATGCGGCGGATCGGCGGGCTTACTGTGTATTGAATGTATTGAATGAATACATTTATGCAATACTTTGGGGAGCAAGGACACTTGCTCCCCAAAGTATTCCATAGATGTATTCATTCAATAAAGCACTGTACACTACATTACATTACATTACATAGAAACCCATAGAAACAATAAAGTCCCATAGACTTCTATATAGAGAGCGCCCCCTGCTGGACACTCCATAGGAATTACACCCTGGGTCGTGACGTCACTTCTTCAGAGATATTTCTAACACTTCCTGATCTACTAAATTAAGGGAAATAGCTCTATATGTGCATTTCCCATAATTAATGTACATTAGAAATTTGTATAACTTTTCATAAGTAACAACATATCAAAAATTAATTTTGGCCGGACTTCTCTTTTAAGTGCTATACTTCCTCTCTAACAATACTTCCTATACAAAGCTTGATGAACTGAACATTGTGCCTTTTTGGTACTGTAGTTTTACATACACCTTGCTTCTTTTTTTTTTTTTTTTTACCTTTCCTTATATCTGTATTTCAGGGTCAATATTCTAGTTGTTCTGCAGCAACAACCTCTTCATACAAAAGGGAGGGGGGAGGGGGGATCTTTTTTTTCTTTACACAGTGTGATCATAGAAGAGACTGTGTTGCCACTAAAACTACTTGTATGGATTTCTTCCAGTAGAAATACCTTGATCCATGACTGTAGATGTATAGAACAGTATTAGCTTTGACCATTTACACACAATAGTCATTTGAAATAATGTTTAATATTAAAGTAAAACAGGTAAAACACATAAGGTAAAACATTTTCTGTAATTTCTATTGTTGGGCTGGGTTCACACTATGTATATTTCAGTCAGTATTGTGGTCCTCATATTGCAACCAAAACCAGGAGTGGATTAAAAACAAAGAAAGGATCTGTTCACACAATGTTGAAATTGAGTGGATGGCTGCCATTTAATGGCAAATATTTGCTGTTATTTTAAAACAACGGCTGTTATATTGAAATAATCGCAGTTATTTACTGTTATATGGCGGCCATTCACTCAATTTCAACATTGTGTGAACAGAGCCTTTCTGTGTTTTCAATCAACTCCTGGTTTTGGTTGCAATATGAGGACCACAATACTGACTGAAATATACGTAGTGTGAACCCGTGAACTGTATATTGTATAACAGCATTACAAGGTGTCTTTACCTTCTGGCTGTAAATGTATTAGAAATTGCTCTTTTTTATTTACTAGTATCTCTTCCATTAAGAATCTAAGGTATCTCATTACACAATGTCCTCATAGCCCATTTCCTGCTATATGACTGCAGTGTATCGTCATGCTCATTTACTGCTCGAGTATGCCTCAGTGACTCATCGAATACCTTTCTCCCATAGCTACACCTGCTATAGAGTGAATCATTGTGTACGTTAAATTAGTAATTGATTCTCAGATCAGTATTTCTCCATAACTCATCCAATTACTAACCTAACAATTGATTAAATGTACTGGTGTTCAGCATACACTGTACAGTGTATCTAGTGTCCCAAACCACAGTTGTAATTCTTCCTATGCAGATCATACAGTACATTTTATAAAATATTTTATAGATATGTCAATCTGTCTATTATGTTGGTAGAATCATTTCAAATTCTTGAAAAAATCTACAAAATGAAATCATTTAATAGACCCGGCTATTTATCGAAGATATGCCCCTGGTATACAACACAGAAAAGGGGCAGAGTCGTACGCCCGCCATAAGCCACGCTCGCCTGATGGCATGGCCTCCCCTGTTCCTAATTTATTATGGTTTACGTAGGTGTAAACCAGGGATGGGGAACCTTCGGCCCTCCAACTGCTGCAAAACTACAATTCCCATCATGCCTGGACAGCCGAAACTATGGCAGAAATCTACAACTGCTTAAGAGCAAGCATAGATTTCTGCGCAAGCCCTGTAACAGGAGCAGGTCCCTCTGGATTTACCAGTTCACAACATATATTGGATTGGATTTTAATTACCCCCCCCCCCCCCAAAAAAAAAAAAAAGACATGCATGCCCACAAAGGGTGTTTAAGAAAAAACAGCTGTCGGCTGTTTTTGTTTATTAAAACTTGTGCGCGACTTCAGTGGTGTATAAAAGTTGCAAAGTTTGCACAAACCTTCAATAGACGTGTTTTAGCAGAACATGTTAGAGCAGAAGGACCTGAGCAGATTCATATAGTTTTTGTGGAAAGTTCCAGAACAACATAAAATTATGTATGATAGCTCAGGGCCCTTTTACACAGAAAGATTATCTGACAGATTATCTGCCAAAGATTTGAAGCCAAAGCCAGGACTGGATTTGAGAAGAGGAGAAATCTCAGGCTTTCCTTTATGACCTGGTCTCTGTTTATAGTCTGTTCCTGGTTTTGGCTTCAAATCTTTGGCAGATAATCTGTCAGATAATCTTTCTATGTAAAAGGGCCCTTAGGGTCCGTTTACACAGAAAGATCATCTGACAGATTATCTGCCAAAGATTTGAAGCCAAAGCCAGGAAAGGACTATAATCAGAGATCAGGTCATAAAGGAAAGCATGAGATTTCTCCTCTTTTTAAATCCATTCCTGGCTTTGGCTTCAAATCTTTGGCAGAGAATCTGTCAGATAATCTTTCTGTGTAAACGGACCATTATAGTAGGGGACTGAACAACACAAGACAGGGGCAGCCCTCTGGCACCCACCCCACTGTCCCTGCCTTCTTTCCTCAATTGCCCTAGGCAGCACTGGACAACTGGGCGGCAGTCCCTAACTTAAATAAAAGAAAATGGAACAAGACAGACAGACAAATAACAGAATAGATCAGGCAGTACAAAAATGTGTCCAGAATCAAAGTAAAAAGTCAAAGCCAGAAAGTCAAAATGTCAGGGAATAAATGCAGCAATAATTGCTAGGTCAAGAGGGAAATCAGGGTCTGAGGCTCTATCGCAGGCAAGGAATAAACACAAGTGTAGGATACTTATGGGACCAGACAGCTGCCTGGCGGCACCAGCCATCAGTCAGCTAATTGCAAACAGCTAACACCTAATGCCGATCAGTGGGGGTTGGTGATGCCGTGGCTACATCAAAAGGGACTGTTGTCAGGGTGGGCAACTGTGGGCAAAAGGCTGATCACACGATCCAGCAGCAGTGCGGGTTGGGCGTGCAGATAGTTTTCTAACAATCAATATGTATAAACCTATACTGTTAGCTGTCAATTACTTATTGGGACAACCCAAATGACTCCTTAGCCAAGAATGAGCAGAGAATGACATTGCAAGTTATAGAAGTTTTTCCATAAACCTATATCTATACATGGCTTTTTTGCTCTATAACAAGCTGCCTACAGATTAGACTGCATTTTTTACAGATTCAATTTAACCTAGTACCTGGTTTATCAAATAGAGAGACCAAGAGTATATGGAGGAATTTATATTACATGACTTACTTGTTTTCTGACTGAGAACATATTTGGCTCTCTATAAAGTTATAGTTCTATAACTATATTTACAGGTAACAACAAATATTGTTATTAAGGGCTTTTCCCACATGAAGACATATCCAACAATAGAAAATTGATGGCTCATCTCAGCATAATACTTTTTTCCTGGGAATAAAAATTTCAGTTTGTTTTCTACCAGGTCATATAATTTTGTGTGTTGCCTTTGAATGCAGCTGGTTTCTCAGTTGCAGTGTACCTACAGTATAATATAATTCATTTAGCTTAATAGTATGGGCCATTTATACAAAACTAACATTCACCAATTCCTTAGCAATACTGGTCATCAGCTACTAATGCTTTAATGGATTATGCAGCCGGACAGGCATTTATAATATGATTACAGAGAAAACATGAATTTATTTAACATAAAACCAATAGTTATGCAGCTAGAGCTAAAATGAGTGCAGAAACCTTGTCTTGGTTAAGCAGTTCTGCAAAGAGGAATACTGCAAACCATGTAGTGCGGTAGGCAACTGAAGACCACATTTGAAAAGGGCTCTGTATGTTTTGTACTCAGTAGTTTTTTTTTCGTTTTTTTTTTAGGCTACAGACAATGATGTTGGGTCATTTGGAAAAGTCACCTATTTATTCAGTGATGATCCAGACAGGTAAGAGTTAAACATGCCCAAAAATAACAATGTGGCTTATGGCCTCCTTTACATACCTAGATCATTATTGTTTGATGTTTATGTCGTTGGGAGGGGGGGGGGGGTCAATGACAAAAAATGGTTCAAACACCTTGACTTAATTGTAGTTTGTGAGGTTTTTGGACTGGTTTCTGGCACTTTACTGCATAAACAGCACAACATGCTGTGCTATTTGGTTTGAGTGGTATTTTAAGGAGTAAAATATTCTGGGGAACAAAAATATAGGGGGACATGTATCATCCGGCGTACGGATGATTTTCGTCGGAAAGTGCCGATTTGCGTATTATTAATTTATTCACAAATGGCCGATTTGCAAGTAAAATATTTGCAAATCGGCACTTTCCGCCGAGTACGCCGGGGGGCGGGGAGGGGGTGTGAAGGGGGCGGAGCGGAGGGCGCGGACTCACCATCCGTTCCGCCAAAAGATACGCCGAAAACCTACTCCAGTCCTCAGCTGGCGTAGGTTTTCGGCCGAGCGCACGGGATTTATGTAGAGGCAATCCGCCTCTACATAAATCCCCGTAGCGCTGGAGATGCGGGGATATTTTTAAGTCCGGCGTAAAAACCGCTGGACTTAATAAATGTCCCCCATAGTGTATAGGCATTCATGGACTATAGCAGTCCATGAGGGAGGCTGCTGCAGCCGCTGATTGGCTGAACAGACGATGCTCAGCCAATCAGCGGCTGAAGCAGTGTTCCTGCTGCAGCCGCCTATAGAAGAAGAAGTCACTTAACCCCCTTCTTTCTGGAGCGTGTGCATTTGGGTTGGCATTTTGACCCGAACATTGATGCCACAAAAAAACTATGTGTGAGGGCACCCTAATACAGACAAAACTATAATTGAAATATTTGCATCTTTTTACCTCCTCCTGGTTTTGGACACAAATACTGACTGAAATACTTGTGTGAACCCCCAATGCAGGAAAATTTAAGGGTCCATTTACACAGAAAGATTATCTGAGAGATTATCTGCCAAAGATTTGAAGCCAAAGCCAGGAACAGACTATAAACAAGGCACAGGTCATAAAGGAAAGCCTAAAATTTCTGCTCTTTTCAAATCCATTTCTGGCTTTGGCTTTAAATCTTTCGTAGATAATCTGTCAAGTAATCTTAGCTTGCCTGATAAATTCCAATTTCTGTGATACTGTATAGATAGCTTGGTCATAGTTTGACATTAAAAATTTAAAAACACCTTATAATTTGTATTACATGCTATGCAATGGACTGTGTTATACAATGTGTGAACATAGCCTATTAATACGGGCCAACATTTTTAATGAAGGTTTTTAAAGTTCATGCTATAAAGAATACAGATTGTTCTGTAGTAAGGAGGGTCTTACCTATTAGCTGCAGGAAAACAAAAAAAACACTAATTGATCACTATCCAGAATGACAGCAGTGTATACTGTGCCTGAAGGTCTTTAATCCTGCTTTATACAATGTGTTAATGCAAGTCATGTTAACATATGAAACATATACACCCATTATAGCAATGCCAATGAAATGTTAATGTATAATGTTGATCCTTTTAGAATAATTGTATTTGCACACTACTATATATATAAATCCGTCAAGGGATATTGTATACACCTTCACCAAAAAAAGATGAAAAGAGATATATTACTAGTGGGTAGCACTGGTTAATTACCAGTAAGTCACCAGGTGCCACTGGCAGCAGAATGTAATTTCACCAGTTTAATTCAAAACTATATGATATAGCAGAATTACGTAAAGTACCAGAGTAATGTAAACACTATATTTCCCAGAGCTACGTCATGTATGCATCTCCAAATGTCAAGGGTAGTTACATAGATCAAGCAGGGCAGCCATCCTCACAGTTTTTAGCTTCCCAGCCACTTATAATCATGCACAAATCAATATAAAGTATATAGTAAAATATAGATAATAATCCCTAGGAATTCTTATGTCTAACTTTGTTTGATTTAATATAACATTAATATGTGTATTTAGATTTCATAGTTGATATTTTCATGTTTAAATTGTTTACATTGGAAAGTAAAGAAAAAAAATTGCTTAAGAGATACTGAACAAAAGACAAAAAGGTAACAATTCCATGTAGTAAAGGGAGGGAATATATGCAGCCATGTTTTTTTTGTCATTTTATATGTATTTTGCTCTTCTCTATGTAGGTTTTCACTAGATAAAGAGACTGGTATTATCACCCTTATTGCCCGGCTAGATTTTGAGACAACTCAGCGCTACACCCTAACAGTGATTGCCAGAGATGGAGGAGGTGAAGAGACAACAGGTCGTGTGCGCATCAATGTTTTGGATGTCAATGACAACGTACCCATTTTTCAGAAAGATTCTTACCTTGGAGCAATAAGAGAGAATGAACCATCTGTGATCACAGTGATCAAACTTAGGGTAAGGAGAAGATAACACAGGAAAAGTTTTCTATATTTCTTCTTGGCTCAGATTCTGTTTTCTTTTTTTTTCTCCGTAACATTTAAGGCCAAGTTTGCTGATTATTCACAACAGGTTTTAACAGCTCAATTGAACCTTTTATGCATATTAATCACCCTAAATTAGCAAGAATAG
Source organism: Dendropsophus ebraccatus (assembly GCF_027789765.1). NCBI lineage: Eukaryota > Metazoa > Chordata > Amphibia > Anura > Hylidae > Dendropsophus > Dendropsophus ebraccatus. Next base: position 67,846,252 of record NC_091461.1, on the reverse strand, counting down.
TAAGTAACATACTGCTTCTAATCAGCTACACACAAAGTCCAATTGGTAAAATTTCACTATCAAGCATGGCCTCTTATTGTCTTTTTCCAGCAGCCTCATTCTCCTGTTCTTATAAAAGCCACTGGGTTTTTCAGCTGCAAGGACACAGTAATAATAGGATAGTCCAGCTGGGTCATGGATGTGAATATCTAATGAATTATAATAAAGCTTGCACCTGGCCTCAGGCTTCTTATCAGTTTCTCCTTTACCAATGGAAAAATATTTAACACTTTTAAAAAATGTTCACACGAGTGTTCTTTTTTCATAACTGTATGTCTTGATGAGAACACGTAAATAAAGGGGTAGCTTGTCCCTAAAAATCAATAGGATTTATTGATCTCTTTTTAGGCGTTTGTTTTACATACAACTACTAAAAAATGTTATTTTTTTGGACATGCTCTAACATAGACAAAGATTTGTTAAAAATATATAGCATATGGAAACATAATGATCAAGTGGTCTGTATATGGAGAACATATTGATCTGTAAGGCCCTTTCACACATCAGTGTATTCTGCCTACATTTGTGGACCTGAAAATGTGGGCAGAATGTGCACCCAGTTATCTCTATGGCCCCATATACACATTCATGTCTATTACAGATCTATGCTGGGCCTGTGGTCCATGCTGCAAAAAAAGAAAAAAAAAAGGGAAGCTATTTTGCGGCCCACACTGGCAGCAAATATCACCTATAATAAAGGAAGGGGTCCATGCTAATAGGGACAGGTTGCAGGTGCATATTCATAGTCCTGTTTATATTTCCGGGTCAGCAGCTATGGGCAGGACTACCGATGTGTGTAAGGGTTCTAAGGTGTCCTAGCGATTATTCTTTCACTGTGAAATTGGTTTGAGTGGTGGAAACTTCATGTGGATCCTTATGACATTGGATGCTACAGTAGGGCCTTTGTGCTTCTCTCTAGGACTAACGGCCCTAATTTGGCCCTAGTGTAAATATACTTTTTAAGTTAAATATCTTTTGAAACTAACTGGAAGTATGGATATTAGTCTATAAAATATTAAAATCACTGACTAATATTATTGTGCGCTTATATCTAGGCAACCGATGAGGATTCCCCTCCAAATAATCAGATCACTTACAGCATTACTGAGGCTTCAGCCTTTCGAAATGTTTTTGAAATTACAATTTCTGAAGGTTATGGAGGTGAGTGGGAATAGTCATGACATATAATGCTTTCTAAATAACTTTGTATTAAAAACTTTTAAATACTGTTGTATCACAATTTACTCTACTCATGTTATATAACTTGTTTGGGTCATGAGCTTCCCATGTATATATATACATATATACAGATGTAGCCTGTGTTAACTTGATCACAATGACGCATTTAACTCGACACTCTAATTGACTTAACACAGCTCTCTGACACAATTGTTGCGTCAGGGATCATGTTAACCCTGGCTACATCTGTATATATATATATATATATATATATATATATATATATATATATATATTTCTCAAGATGTTCCCCCTTTAAGGGTATGTTCGCATACTTTTGACGCAATGAGGGGTGGCTAGATAGCAACTAAATAATTACTGCAATGAAATGGTGCAGTAATGCAATGAAAATACATATGTGAACAGCATAATAGAAGGCAATAGGAGTACAGATTAAATTGAAGCAAGTAATTTCTACCTTGTCACATACAGTGCCATAGAAAGTTTGCAAACATTAAAAAGGCAAATGCATATCAGGATAACAGCAGATGACGGGAACACTACTGTATATAAGGGACACTATAGTTTTACCATTGCAAATCTTCAAACATTCCTGCCATTTCAGAAAACCTTTCATAATAAGCTATACTGAATGTGCATGAGGAGCAGCACTTTGCTTCATCTCTAAGTTTCAGTTGTCCTTGGGCTGGTGGGTGAAAACTAGGCTCGTGCTGCCATATACTGTGCAAACACAGAATCTGGGATCCTACTGCCATATGTCTCTTTAATACAGGAACAACATAGAGAACATTATAAAGCAGTAGTGATCTGTGAATCAAGCACTGGTGTAAGCTTTAATAATCACTGTAAACTTCTATAGTCTCTCTTCAGTATCTTTGTCTGCCTCTGAATCTTTCTAGCCACTCACACACAAACACACTGAATTCTGAGGGCAGCATGATCTTGATCCTTCTGTGAGCTGGTGGCTCATCTTGTCCCTCAAGAAGTTTGCTCCAAAGCAGCCACAAACCAGAACTGTGTTACTTCATGTTACTTCACACATTCGACAACTCCACAATGAATGTCTCCTACTACCCAAGCCCTATTCCAATGCCCCACTCTTCAAATTCCTATTCCTCTTAGAGCAGGCCCCCCTCACAAAGGTCACAACTACTATCATATACATCCCCTAAGCCTAAAGGTCCCCATACACTTCATACTTATGTTGGGCATACCCGCTTGACCGTCTTCGGGGATCTTTTGAAACTCCACCAAAATATGTGTTGACTTTCAAAGATTGTATTAAGTTTTTGTGATCATTAAATGATATGTACATTACTAGAAATAGTTGTGTATTACAGTTGTCTATTGTGTATTATTCTAACCATATGATAATCTTAACCCTTTCTTGTCCTGGGGTCATTGATTCTTCAATGCCCAGGTCATGATTGGACATCAGCTTATGGGATCATAATGATCCCATAAGCTGATGTCCGAAGGTCTGCCTCCTCTCCGCTGTCTCCTGCCTCTGTTACCTCCTGACCCCCCCCCCCCGCCGGCTTCCGTAGCCAGTAAAGCGGAAGCCTGAGGCTTCTGGTTTCCATGGCTACCATCAGGGCTCTGCATCAGTTCGCAGAGCCCCAATGGACACCGGAGAGAGAATTCTCCCTCTGTAGAGGGAGAATTCTCTCTCTGGAGCCCTATAGATTCTGCGGTCTTGCTGATCTGTAGGGTTAACTCTCAGCACCGAAGTGCGGCTCTGGTGCTGAGAGGTGCAACTGGTCCCGGCTACCACTAATAGCCGGGACCCGCCGGGGATGACACAGGCGCAGCTTGTACGCCTGTGTCATCCTAGAGCATTAATTAACGTCGCTGCAGCAACGGTCATAGGCTGCAGCTGAGTTAACTAACAGTGGGGTGGCGGGAGGGGGTTAAGTATGGTTGTTAAATTATGGTTGTTTTCTTAATATTGATTTATTAATATTTTCTCTATTTTTAGTGATAACTGTGATTCGACCTTTGGATTATGAACAAATCCCCAATGGAGTTATAACATTGCAAGTTATGGCAAAGGACTCAGGAGTACCACCTTTAAATAGTACTGTACTTGTGAGCATTGAAGTCTTTGTAAGTATCTATTATAAGAATCACTTCAATAATGTGATATTGGTTTTTTTGTTAGTGTTTTCCCTTAATTGTTGCTCAGACCTCAAAAGCATTCAAAAGTTATGACATGTCTGTCTAACATCTCGATAAATTTATAATGCTGCTTTGTTTACAAGGGCATCTAGGCATGAATCAGTGTTGTTCTTAAGTTGTCTTAAATTTTTTTTTTTTATTATTATTATTTTTTTAGATCAGTGTGCTGGCTTTTTATTTTGAGGGGGAAAAACACCTAGGTTTCTACAAGACAAACTTTGACCTATTTATAGTATCTAACTACTTGATTTATACAGTTAATTAATTATTTAAATTATTTAAAGGGACTCTGTCACCTCCAACCAACCCTGAACCGACTCCGCTCTTAACCCGCCGCGGTCTCGGGTGCGGCATGTGGCCGGGGCCGTGGCTATTAGCGGGCATGGTCCGATCGCCGTGCCCGCTAATTAAGTCTTCAGATGCAGCTGTCAAAGTTGACAGCTGCATCTGGAGACTTACTGCAGCCGATTCCCTGGTGTCTAGTGGGGAGATCGCTCCCCCGTGATGTTGTCACAGAGGAGCGATCTCCGTGTCTGGTGCCGGCTGGGGTCTGCGCTATAATGGCGCTGATCCCGTCTCGGCATTCTATTGCCTTTGGCTGCAGCAGCTAAAAGCAATAGAACACTGATCTCATCAATCTATGCTGTATAACTATACAGCATAGATCTCAATGAGAGATCAGTGTGCATATACTAGAAGTCCCTTAGGGGGGCTTCTAGTATATGAGTAAAAAAAATAAATAAGTGTAAATAAAAAAGTGTTGTTCATAAAAAGCCCCCTTTCCTAATAAAAGTCAGAATCACCCCCCTTTTCCCATTTTTATAAATAAAAATAAATAAATAAACATGTTTGGTATCGCCACGTGCGTAATCGCCCAAAATATTAATTTATCACATTCCAGATCTCATACGGTAAACAGCGTAAGCGCAAAAAAATCCCAACTTGCAAAATTGTGCATTTTTGGTCGCATCAAATTCTGAAAAATTGTAATAAAAAGCATATACGCAAACAAGGTACCGATAGAACACATCATGGCGCAAAAAATTACACCTAACACAGTCCCATAGACCAAAGGATAAAAGCGCTATAAGCATGGGAATAGAGCGATTTTAAGGAACATATATTTGTTAACAATTGTTATTGGTTTGAATTTTTTTACAAGCCATCAAATAAAATAAAAGTTATACATGTTACATATTGTTGTAATCTTAGCGACTTGAGGAACATATATAACACGTCAGTTTTTTTTTTTTCCATGGGACACACGGCAGTGTTTTGCAGCATATTTTATGCAAAAATTCAGCCTGTCAATGCAAAGTACAATTAGTGACGCAAAAAGTATTGGCTCATGTGGGTATGTAGGTGTAAAAATGCAAATGCGATGGCCTTTTAAGCACAAGGAGGAAAAAACGAAAAACGCAAAAATGAAAATTAGCCTGGTCCAGAAAGGGTTAAATCCCTAAACTAAAGTAATCTTTAAGTAGGGTAAAGGATGCTGATTCAACATCTGTAAATTGTAGCTTTCTACTCCTTAATATTTCCCCGCAGTAAGCCTACACACTGGGCATGTGGATGCATAGAGCGGACTACTTAGCTCAAGAATATAATGGAGAGGACTACTTAGACTCACATATGACAGAGCCTCAGTATAATACGTAAACTGACCAAGGCAGGGTAGTAGGTATCTAAACCAAACAACTACTGTATCACAGAGGCATACCACAAACTAAAATCAATTTTTATTAGCAATTGTTAAAAAATCTAAAAACGCCACAATACATTTAATAACATCAAGGTCAGCCAATTGCTCACCTAGTGCAAACCGGGTCCCAATATAGCTAAATGGAGGCTTAACACTATTTTGACCGACAATGTAAATGATACATATTCACATACAACTAAGTATTGCAAACGGAACCGTTTATTATTATAGCTGATAAAGGCGGTTCACTAGGGGTTAACTGTTCCAATTAGCCATATAGTAGTAAAAAAATAGAAAGATATTCATATGCAAAATAGAAACTCATATGCAAATATAAAGAAATTCATATGCAAAATAAGGGCTCAAACTTGGTGGCAACACAAAACACAGTTAGATAAAGTGCATCTGTGTAATTTGATTAAGGTGCAATATCCCTCATATATCAATCCTGTATCAGTGGACAGCTGTCCATGCAGTGTTAGCCCACTAATGGCCAATGATCTCATTAGGGGACAGGGCTGTGGATGTAATCTATAAAGAGATTACATCCACAGCCCTGTCCCCTGATGCAAGCCCCAGCCTGAAGCGGATCTGCTATAATTTGAAAGGTGAGCGAGACTTCCTGGTTCAGAGTACAGGGCTGTAGACCCCGCTATGGAGACCATGTCCCTCCCCTTTCCCCCTCCCACCCAGTACAGGGAGCTCTTAATCCAAAGCAATGCTCTTAAACATAGAAACATAGAAGATTGTCGGCAGAAAAAGACCACTGGGTCCATCTAGTCTGCCCTTTTAGTATTTCCATTCCTATTATCTTAGTATAGATATATGTTTATCCCAGGCATGTTTAAATTCTGTTATTGTAGATTTAACCAACCACATCTGCTGGACGTTTGTTCCAAGTATCTACTACTCTTTCAGTAAAGTAATATTTTCTCATGTTGCTTCTGTTTCTATGTTTAAGAGCATTGCTTTGGATTAAGAGCTCCCTGCACTGGGTGGGAGGGGGAGTGGGGGAGGGACATGGTCTCCATAGCGGTGTCTACAGCCCTGTACTCTGTCCATGCAGTGTTAGCCCACTAATGGCCAATGATCGCACATTAGAAGGGTACAATACAATATCAGGTAAAAGATATGGCTCATCTGAGCCTCTTACTGTGCCCCTGCTATGGTAAGCAAAATGATGGTAGTATGGCTGCTCCTTTATTTGTGGCTTATAGCAAAGGAAAGCAAGAACATAGAAAGATAAAAAATTGCAGATCTAGAATTATGCTGATAATTATGCTGATAACTTAAGTTTAGCGTATGTTTTATAGGTGACAGAGTCCCTTTAAGTAAACATTTGATTACTTTTATTTACTTCAGTGTAATGTGTGTAAGTTTTCAGATTCATTTAAGACATTCTTATTATTGTCAAGGTAACTTTTTGCTTAGTACTGACCTTATGTTACACATGAATGGAAATATTTTACGGAGAAACTGAAGAGTCTCAGAGAGACTGGGCAGCTTGCTAATCTCTGATCAATTATGTGTTACTTATTGTAATTGTAACAGTTCACAGAGCAACCATTTCACAGCACAGCTGACAAAACCCATGGCAGGCCTGTGGGGGCGGGCATCTTGAGATGGATTATTGAAGGAGACTGGGAAAGCTTTGGTATCTGCACAAATGTTTGAATCCTCTTCAGAACTTGGCACGTTCAGAGCTACGTAACTGTGAAGCATTGATTAGTACTCAGTTGTGAGAGAAACCAACACAGCGATAAGCAGGCACAAAAATATGGATTTCTTAACTAAATTTCATTAAAGAGAAACTAGAAATTTGATTAACATTGAATTTCTAGTATTCACAAATGTAAGCGGCAGTGTTTTATAACTGTTTCATGGAGTTTGCAGTGAGAGACGACTTTGTGTTACTTGTCCCTGATGTTTAATGCTAAAAGGAATCTGTCAGCTCTGTCCCAGGTATGGCGCTGAAGATCACAGCAGATAGGTGCTAGGGTGATAAAATTCACCATACCTTTAGTTTTGCTGATCGTTGTTTGTACAGTTATAAAAGTGATGAAGTGTCATTGAGGCAGTGCTCAGCTCTAGCAGCACGCCACATTGCTTTCCCAACCCGAACTCCGCACAGTGATTGACATACAGAGCTCTATGCTGGAAGGAGAGTCCTGTATATCAATCATGCAGGGCGAGATGGATGGGAGAAGGAGGTGGGTGAGTATGAAGTACAGTTTTTATTTGTTATAGAAAGTTAAATATTATTATTAAGTAAACAGAACGCTTACAGTATAATAACCTATTTTGAGATATACAGCAAATAGTATGGTGTTAAACAATTTGTTTCCAATGCTTCAGAGCTGGGGATTATTCATGTAACTGCATTAAATGTTCCTGCAGCTCCTGTATTGAGCATAGTATAATCTAACACCCACAGAATAATATGGGGCCTCCCCATGCCTATGATTTTATAAGGAGGTATAGGAAATGCAACAGAAACAAAATTCCCTGGACGTCCTACGATGGGGCTTTTCTCCCCTTAAAGCATTGCCTAACAAAAACGTATAGGTATGTTACAGTGTGCATTGGTGCCTTGGATTACGAGCATAATTCGTTCCGGGACCGTGCTTGTAATCCAAATCACTCTTAAAGAAAAGCTAATTGTCCCATAAGAAATATTTTTTTATTCTGAATAGCATGTAAAACAGAACAATGAAAAACAGCAAAATATGTGATATTATAAGTTACTGTACAGTAATGAAGAGAATGGGAAACACAAGAGCTGACAGGGATTGCAGGGAGCATGAAGAATTGAGCAGGACATATGTGGGCACATACATGCAGCACTCTCTGTCCGGGGAGATAGGGGTTACAGCTATGAAGAGATTACATCCACAGCCCTGTCCCCTGATGCAAGCCCCAGCCTGAAGCGGATCTGCTATAATTTGAAAGGTGAGCGAGACTTCCTGGTTCAGAGTACAGTGCTGTAGACCCCGCTATGGAGACCATGTCCCTCCCCCACTTCCCCTCCCACCCAGTACAGGGAGCTCTTAATCCAAAGCCATGCATAACATAGAAGATTGTCGGCAGAAAAAGACTACTGGGTTCATCTAGTCTGCCCTTTTAGTATTTCCATTCCTATTATCTTAGTATAGATATATGTTTATCCCAGGCATGTTTAAATTCTGTTATTGTAGATTTAACCAACCACATCTGCTGGACGTTTGTTCCAAGTATCTACTACTCTTTCAGTAAAGTAATATTTTCTCATGTTGCTTCTGTTTCTATGTTTAAGAGCATTGCTTTGTATTAAGAGCTCCCTGCACTGGGTGGGAGGGGGAGTGGGGGAGGGACATGGTCTCCATAGCGGGGTCTACAGCCCTGTACTCTGACCCAGGAAGTCTCGGTCACCTTTCAAACCATAAGGCTATGTTCACACTACGTATGAGACCAGCTGTTCCGTGACCTGGCTGGGTACTCAAGTACCGGCTGAATGATCTTTCTGGCCGCAGGGCTCTAATGCAGGTGCATCAGTGCGCGTCTGCATCAGGACCTCCCACAGCACACAATGAAGCAAGCGGCCAGAGCCGCTCGCTTCATTGTGTGAACTAACAGGGTTTCCTGCGGCCGCAATTCACTGAATGTCAGTTATTTGCGGGTACACACGGCTGTGTAAACGCTCCGGCCGGGATCCCATAGAAATTTAGGCAATGTATCACACTGCATAAAGTACGTCCGTTGTTGCCGATGTGTGAACATAGCCTAAAACTGAAAAAAAAAAAACATTCTTCCTTTCTTGTTTCTGCAACAGTGGCAAAGCCAACTCTACACTGGATTGTTCAAATTACCATAAAATGGACACTGTATTGCATCCACACTGCCTGTTCCTTAGTTCTAAGCTTCGAAACAATGCTAAATACTGGTCCTAGAACCCTGTAAAGATTATAATAATACATTGTTTACATCTACAGTTATTTAGAAACAAAACTACCTTTGACTCACAAAGACGTATTCACTTTATGTCTTTGGGATTTAATTCACAATCTTGGCAATTGTATATGTTGTTTTTTAAGTTCAATAAATTGTACAGATGTACTATAAATCCCAGGATAGCCTTCCAGCCCGTGTTCCCTGCTGTTGGTTTGCACTTCGATAAATGAGCTTCCCATTTTAAGCAAGAAGAAGCAAATTTATTATGCAGGTAGTCATCGTCTCATAAGTCCACATGAACTCCCGATCATATCGCATGACTACTTCAGCCACTCAGCGAATGCAATTAATTTAATCTGACAAAGGCTTAGGGAATAGAAACATCTGACCTTCATAAGCTGGTTCAGTCGACAATAAAATGTGTAACTGGGCATTAAAATCACAGTCTGACCTCGGGGAAGAAAATAGACTTGTTGCTGAAACAAGCCGTTGCATCTGCAAGGAAATTATTGGCTTTCTTTTGTGTTTCTTCTGCCGAGACAAATTAACATTGGATTATTGAAATCAAGCAGGTAGGTGGAGATAAAGCAAAGAACGTGGGATGTTTGATAGAGTCTAAAAACCTCCCCCAAGTGCTCTTTGAAGAGCATAATCACTTCAGTCTAAAAACCTGACTTGAAAAGGTCACCGGCTTTTCTGAGACTGTATGTTGCTTTTTTAAAGTAGCTGTCAAATCACCTTTTTTTAGAATTTCTCACCAATGAATTTTTTTGTAGCACTGGGGGAAAAAGTAAAATGAAATTGAGAAGTGTGTGTGTGTGGGGGGGGGGGGGGGGGGGGGGGGAGGGAAGAGTGAACAAAGCAATGTACCAGAGTAAGGAGGTGTATGAAAAGAGGTCTTTTAATAACATTTTCTCTGTGCACAGTTCTATTGTATTTAATAAAGAAATGAATTTTTCATTACAGTATAAAAAGCCTTCTGTTCAACATGTTCAGCCAATAGCATATGACCTAATAACATGTAAGGGCTGTATGTCTGCAGAAGTGGAAGACCACACTACAAGTAACTGCACCTCTGCTCTGCTTGAACTGCACTTGTGATGTTCTGGCCCAGCTCTATGTTGGAAATGAGACACGATCGTCAAGGGCATTTTATGGGGCTAGGGCATTATATGTGAGAGTGTGTGTGTGTGGGGGGGAGCAGCACAGATGATCACTGGATCATTTATATAGGCCCTTGCTGCCCACAATTCCTCAGTTAGGCAGGTAGATGTTTGAGTTGACGGCCAAGTATTTTTAGACTGGTCAAATTACTCAATCAGCTGACGAGAAAGCAAATGCTCATTAATCAACTGATCACTGGCCACACAAGGCAATTTCAGTCTGTTTAATTGGTAATCCTTCTGCCTGTTGATAGTTTGTATTTAGTGGAATAGATTTGATTGTGTCAATAACTAGGTATGTACATAAAAATATCAAATAATAAACATCATAATAATAACATCAAATAATAAAATATGAACATCAGTGTGAATATCAGTTAAATAAGTTAAAAGGGTATTCCCATAGGGGAAAAAGGGATTCTCGCTCCCCTCTAGCCTGTTCACGGCTGCTCGAGGTGGAATAAAATTAAAAAATAGCCAGACTAAGGGTATTATTAGATGGCCTGATAATAAACAGTAAAGAGCGCCAATCTGCTAGATCAGCATTGGTTTACTGAGCTATTACACAGGCCGACTATTAGACAGCAAGGGCTGCACGAAATCATAAGCATGATTTTAGTGTAAAATAATAACGCCTCAGTAGCCTTCCCTGCTGTCTGCAGCTCTGTGGCCAGTGATTGGCTGAATGGAAAAGACCAGAACAGAAGGCAGAGCTGCATTTACTGGCAAAGGACACCCAGAAAGGCTATGTGCACACTGAGGAATTCTCGAGGAATTGAAGCAGAAAGTTTTCAGGCAGAATTCAAGCAGAATTTAAGCCCCCCATTTACTTCTATAGGATTCCTCTAGCAGATCTACAGCAGAAAATTCTGCTCAGAAATTCTGCAGTGTGAACAACAGAGCAGAAAACCCATTGAACACAATATGACTTTGCTCTGTACATATTTTACGGGAGGAATTTCAAGCTGAATTTCAAGCTGAATTCCTTGCCTTTTCCTCAGTGTGCACATACCCAAATGTTGTAAGTAGGGATGGTCCGAAACTGCCGAGGTTCGGGTTCGTATGAACCCGAACGCTCGGCATCAGATTCCCGCTGTCTGCCCACTCCGTGGAGCGGGTGGATACAGCGGGAGGACTGCCTGGAAAACTGGGATACAGCCTATGGCTATGGCTGTATCCCAGTTTTCCAGGCGGTCCTCCCGCTGTATGCACCCTCTCCATGGAGCGGGCAGACAGCAGGAATCATTACCAAGAGTTCGGGTTCGTACGAACCCAAACCGAACTCGGTTCGGACCATCCCTAGTTGTAAGGTAAGATAATATTTTATTAATGTATATAACAGTCATCAGCCGTTGGCTGTGCATCGCTATTATATGTAGCGATGCACACCTAATGCCTGATTTTTGTAGGTCTGAAGCTAAAGAAATGGTCAGAAATGATCATTTCATCAGCTGATCGTTCTCTCTATATTACACAGATGGCCTGATTCGGCTGATTATTGCTCTATGTAATAGGGCCCTAACAGTTTTTATGCAATCTACAAAGCTCTAGTTGACTTTGATAGGAGTAGTGTATACAGCTTACCGACTGATGCTATACAGTTTATGAACCTCCCATTAAATTAATTAAAGTTATGCAAATTGTGTAGAACAGCTGACTAGCTTTCCAACCACCCCTGGCAGCCGTAAACAGGCTCAAGGGGGGCAGGTCGCCCTTGATCTTAATATAGGTGTGGGTTCAAGTGTTGGATATAGAATGCCCCAAACAAGAACACCCCTTTAATTTGTGAAATGCCAGTTTTATTTTTAAAAAATATTACAAAATGATAGTTTAATTTTTATACAATCTTCTACATTTATTTTGATGTGACTCATATTGTAAATTTCCCTGTATCGTAATTAAGAGGAAACCAGTAAAGTTCAGCTATTTTTACCTGGAAAAGACTCCCGAGTTGATTTTTTCCTATTCCCAGTCCTTAATCACTGCTGTTTAGCATCTGTAATTTATTTGCTTAGAAAAGCTGTGACACATTTTCTCCTTAATAGATTATCACTGGCTGTCTCTTTGTCAACTGGAGATTGTAGTTTTTTACACATTAATAAAATCGAGAGAGTGTTTGGCTAAACATTCACTTAATAGAGGCAGAATCATTAAGTCATATCATAGAATTGTCTTGCCTTAGAGACAAATTGAGAATCTTGGTTTGTTGCCATTTTGAGCCTGGAAGGAATGGAAATTGGCTTACTTCTCTGTTGGCCGGGATTCATTTAATGGGAAATTAAGTCGTATTCTCAGGGTACATGTTATTTATTAGATGATGTTCACACTTAAACTCTGCATTTATACACCTGCATTAGTATTGTGATTCCTTTTGATTAAGCATCCTTAGCCGTGTTGATTGCTTTGCCTTATGTGTAGTTTCTTAGCTGACTCAATATAACAGGTCTTCTTGAGGCTGTCAGTCCAGTAATGTATCTGATTGCCAGCAAAGCGTTCTTTTTTTTTTATTAAAGATAAATTTACAGCATCTCTTCTTATCTCATAAACATTGAGCTTTTGTGTCAGCACACTACTAGTTCCTCTAAATTACTACCTACACATGAAAAAATGATGCCTTTTGACTGCTGTTATAGACAATTGTATTGGATTCTAAATAACTGGAACAAGATTTTGTGTTATGATGGTAGCACTTATGCCTTGATGCACAGCCTCACTGCCCTTTGAATACATTCTCTGATATGCAGCCTGCGTGCCCCTTTGGATATATGCCCTGATGTGCATTCTGGTTGCCCCTTTGAATATATCCCCTAATAAACAGTGCAGCTTGTAAGGGCCTTATACAATACAGTATAATGGCTAGTATTATATAGGTAATATGATAAGAATATGGGCATTATGACTGATTCTTTCTGTTGGCAATAAGGGGGGCAGTGCAGAATGAAAGGATTGGGCAAACTTTGAGCACACTACAGTTTTGTGCAACACGTTGAAGTTTGTGCTACATTTTTGTGCTCAAAAAATTCAAAGAGCGCTGTATATACTATATATTGTTCTAACCCCATATCAGTATCCTGCCTTCCTGAGCAACCAACAGAAATAGCAAATATAGCAATTCAAACAAATTGTAATGTGGTGCTATTTTAAGAAAAAAAAAATGGTTTTAAGCATTCATCATTTCTGTAAATATGTTCCCTACATACAGTAATTACGCTTTTTTTTTGTTTGTTTTTTTCTTTTACAGGATGAAAATGACAACCCTCCAACATTTAGCCGGCCATCTTATGTCATTACAGTAATGGAAAACATTATGGCAGGTAAACTAGCCTATGAATACAATAGCATACATTTATTTTATTGCATTGTATGTATTTTGAAGAAATAAAACATAATAATTACAATTAAAAAAAATATATAATTTGGACAGCTTGCCTTGTGTGGCTGACATGTCTAAGCAAGCTGCTGGATGGCGTTCATTTATCATTCCATCAGATTTTCTGACAACTCAGTCTCCAGCCTTTTACTTTGTTCTCCTAAACATTTCTCAAAGCTGCCATATTTCAAATTTTACAATAATTAATGGTAAAGATGGATTGAGAACTGAACAGCATCCATTAGCTTAAATTGTTTTGTAAGGCAGGCAGCTACAGAAGAGATGCTGTCCAAACATTTAGGCTGCGTTCACACTACGTATATTTCAGTCAGTATATGTATATTTCAGTCAGTATATTTCAGTCAGTATTGCAACCAAAACCAGGAGTGGATTAAAAACACAGAAAGCATCTGTTCACGCAATGTTAAAATTGAGTGGATGGCCGTCATTTAATGGCAAATATTTGCTGTTATTTTAGAACAACAGCTGTTATATTGAAATAATGGCAGTTATTTACTGTTACATGGCGGCCATCCACTCAATTTCACCATTGTGTGAACAGATCCTTTCTGTGTTTTTAATCCACTCCTGGTTATGGTTGCAATACTGACTGAAATATACGTAGTGTGAACGCAGCCTAAGGCTGGGTTCACACTACGTATATTTCAGTCAGTATTGTGGTCCTCATATTGCAACCAAAACCAGGAGTGGATTAAAAACACAGAAAGGATCTGTTCACACAATGTTGAAACTGAGTGGATGGCCGCCGTATAACAGTAAATAACGGCCATTATTTCAATATAACAGCCGTTGTTTTAAAATAACAGCAAATATTTGCCATTAAATGGCGGCCATCCACTCAATTTCAACATTGTGTGAACAGATCCTTTCTGTGTTTTTAATCCACTCCTGGTTTTGGTTGCAATATGAGGACCACAATACTGACTGAAAAATACGTAGTGTGAACCCAGCCTAAGGCTGGGTTCACACACAGTATATTTCAGGCAGTATTTGGTCCTCATGTCAGGTCCTCATGGCAACCAAAACCAGGAGTGGATTGAAAACACAGAAAGGCTCTGTTCACACAATGTTGAAATTCAGTGGATGGCCGCCATATAACGGTAAATAACTGCCATTATTTCCATACAACGGCCGTTGTTTTAAAATACCAGCAAATATTTGCCATTAAATGACGGTCATCCACTCAATTTCAACATTGTGTGAACAGATCCTTTCTGTGTTTTTAATCCACTCCTGGTTATGGTTGCAATACTGACTGAAATATACGTAGTGTGAACGCAGCCTTAAAGTGTAACTGTCACTTTTTTAGGAAAGGCTTTCCTGTGTGTACAAGAGGTGTGGCACTGTATCTGACCATTCTGTTACTTGTATATAGCATTTACCCCATGGTTACCTGCCTGCAAACTCCTAGGTGTCTGCTTTCCCTATGCTTAGCTGCAGTGTAAATGCAGACTAACCACTGTGCTGGCTCCTGTACACTATATACACACACTGAAAACAAGATCCTGCAATCCTACCTCACTGTAGCAAACCTTAAGAAGTTCCCAGATTAGTATTAAGCAGTTTGACCAGTGATTTCAGCCATATCCCAGCATTTAGAATATTTCTGCTATCATACTGTCAGCACATTCCCCTTGGCCCCTCCTCTCTCCATAGACTTGTATGGGCAATGTAAGCTAATACTAATTTTGCCTTTCTCTGCTGTTGACAGCTTTAAGATAAAATACTGTATATAATGGATGTTTTTTTATATATATATTTGCTTGTATTATTGATTTTACAAAGTTGTTTAAAATGACATTTATGCTTAAAGATGTAAGTGTTATGAATGTGCCCATATATCCAGAAGCTTTCATGGCTATTTTCCCTTTCCGTTTCCTTTGTTTCCTAGGTGCTACTGTGCTATTCTTGAATGCAACAGATTTGGATCGTTCCAGAGAATATGGGCAGGAGTCTATTATATACTCATTGGATGGTTCACCGCAGTTTCGGATCAATGCCCGATCAGGTCATTTTTTTTAAATAGATTTTTTTTAAAGGCTATGCCTACCTTAGGGGCATATTTTTACTAAACTGAATTTATTTTGACTATACATACCAAACTGCAGAATTACAGTATATTTACAGTGAAATCCTACCTCTGTCGGCTCGATCTCCAGCCTTTTCTGTGTTCTCCTAAAAGATCATCTAAGTTCAGTTATAATTAACCTCTTAGAGACATATGCTGTACCCGTACAGCATATGCCCGGAAGAGGAGTTCAGAGGGGGTCGTGCCGCGACCCCGCTCTGAACTGCCGCAATCCCTACCGCGACTATTAGCTCCCGCTCCTGCTAATTAACACTGTTAGATGCAGCTGTCAAACATGACAGAAAGAACAACACATGGCGCAAAAAATGACACCTCAATCAGCCCCATAGACCAAAGGATAAAAGCGCTGTAAGCATGGGAATAGAGCAATTTTAGGGAACGTTTTTTTTTGCTGTAGAAGGTTTTATTTTTTACGAGCCATCAAATAATAAAAAAGTTTGAGGAACATATATAACATGTCAGTTTTCTATAGGATAAAATAAGTCGCTATTACAAAGTAAAATTAGTGGCGCAAAAAATTAGGGCTTATGTGGGATTCTAGGTGAAAAAATGCAAGTGCTATGGCCTTTTAAACACAAGGAGGTAAAAACGAAAATTGGCTCCGCCCTTAAAGGGCAACTCCCGTGGGGACCCCCCCCCCCCAAAAAAAAAAAAAAACACAGACACACAGACACCATACTCACCATCACTCCGGTGACGATCCCCAGTCGATTTGCTCGCTGTCCGCCTCTCCGTCACTGCCGTCCGACGTCCAGCGATGTCTCTCACTTCCGGGTCCAGGGGACGGAAAAGGCTGCTAGTGCGCTTGCGCATCGGCAGCCTTTTCATTGGCTGGAGCACATCACATGGCTTCCAGCAAGCTCAGCCAATCAGGGCTGAGCAAGCTGGAAGCCATGTGAAGCGCTCCAGCCAATGAAAAGGCTGCTGGTGCGCATGTGCACCAGCAGCCTTTTTTTATCCTATTCACTTTCCATGAAGACGCTGAGGAGGAAGAAGACCCGGACCGCCCCCCGGCTCTGACGTTGTTGTCTCAAGATGGCGCCCGGGAGAAGAGGATGGTGACGACCGTAATAGGTAATGTATAATTTCTTTAACTTCCGGGGGTTCGGGGGTCCGTAAGTGGGGGAAGGGGGCCAGACTGGGTATTTAACCACATTACGAAGTTATATAACTTTGTAATGTGTGTTAAATAAGAAAAAAAAAATTTGTAGGAGTTGTCCTTTAAGAGGTTAAGTAAAACTTAAAGCGTAACTGTCATTTCAGGGCCATTTTTCTGAAAACATTAAATATCAACAGTACAAGCGATTTTAAGAAACTCTGTAATAGGTTTTATGTACTAAAAGAGTTTCCTTCTGGACTGAAAAAGCAATCTCCCAGCCTCCCCCCTCACATCACAAGAAGCAGGATTTCTGTCTCCATTATGTGGCTATGGAGAGGGGAGGGGCTGTTAGGAGTGACTGAGCACGGAGGATTTCTGCACAGCACAACACCCTGCAATCTTCTCTCAGTAAGTTCATAGATAAGCACTGACCTTTCTGAGACCTGAATCCAGCGTTTTAGGTGCCCAGAGAGTCTACAAACAGCTGACCTTCATGTCACCTCTTCCTGCTCCCTCATCTCCCTCAGCCCCTTCCCCCTTCATAGGCTTACAATGGAGAGAGCAGAACCCGTCTTCACTGGCTTCTCTGTAATGAAGACGTGTTTGCCTGATAATGCACAGATGAGAAGTCAGGGGGGGAGGCTGGGAGATTGCTTCTTGAGTACAGAAGGAGGCTTTTTTGGCTGATGAAACCTATTACAGAGTTTCTTAAAATCGCTTATACTACTGATTTCTGCAATAAAAAAAACATGACAGTTACGCTTTAACCCTTAGACGACCCAGGGCGTATAGTTACGCCATGGAAGTCTGTCCCCAGACGACCTAGGGCGTAACTGTACACCCTGGGTGTTTCTCCCGCTATGAAGCGTGCTCCGGAGTGGAGCGCGCTTCATAGCAGGTGGGGGCCGGCTGCAATCAGCAGCCGGGACCTCACCGGTAATGACACGCTGCAGCGATCGCGCTACCGCGTATCATTAACTCCTTAAACGCCGCGATCGCGACTGCGGGGGTCCCGATCGGTAAAACAGACCGCCGGAGGTCTCTCACCTGCCTCCGTGCGGTCCAATCGGCGATCTGCTGCACTTAGCCTGCACAGGCAGGCTCAATGAGCAGATCGCCGATAACACTGATCAATGCTATGCCTATGGCATAGCAATGATCAGTGTAAAAATCTAACTAATGTATGTACAAGTCCCCCAAAGGGACTTCAAATGTGTAAAAAAAAAAAAAAGTTAAAAACACTAACACACTACCCCAAAACCCCTCCCCCAATAAAAGTTGAAATCACCCCCCTTTCCCATTATATAAATAAAACATATAAAAATAAATAAATAGATAAACATATAATATACCGTAGCGTGCGTAATTGTCCAATCTATTAAAATATAACAAGCGTCATTGTGATCGGTGAACGGCGTAGACGAAAAGAGGGAAAAAAGTGCGCGGATTACCGATTTTATGTTACATTATATATAAAAAAAATTAGTAAAAAGTGATCAAAACGTCCGATCTTCACAAATATGGTATTAATAAAAACTAGAGATCATGGCGGAAAAAAATGACACCCCATTCAGCCCCGTAGGTGAAAAAATAAAACCGTTATAAGCATCACAATAGGCCTAATTTATTTATAATTAATTGCCAAAAAAAAGGATTTCATAAAAAAAAAATATATAACATTAGAGAATCTGTGTAAACCTGCATATGGTTGTGTTCGGGCTGACCTATAGAATAATAGTATAATGTTGCTTTTACCATATAGTGCATTACGTAGACACAGGAACCCCCCAAACGTTACCATATTGCATTCTTTTTTACGATTTCACCTATTTATATCTTCATAAATAATATATTTGAAATTCCATCATACATGTGATGGTAAAATGAAAGACGCCATTACAAAGTACAACTATTCCTGTAAAAAACAAGCACTTACATGGCTTGTAGATAGAAAACTGAGAGTGCTAGAGCTCTTAGAAGGGGAGGAGGGAAAAACGAAAACACTAAGATCAAAATTTGCGCGGTCCACTGGGTCATTTTGGGCCTGGTCCTCAAAGGGTTAATCAACTTTGATTTGCTTATATTTCAGCTTACTGTAGATGATCATTTATTTGAAGGCAAGAGTCAAGCCATATCACTGATGGATTTCAATGGAATGCTGCAGCTTGCTATGTACTGTGATATACATTCACTCCATTCTAAAAGTAGTAGTCTGGCTGGTATGTATATATATATATATATATATATATATATATATATATATATATATATATATATATATATATATATATTTGATCTATAGAGATATAGGGTATGAATATTGTTATATGCACCAGACCACAGTTTTTAGAACAGAGAGGTGGTCTGTAACCTGGAATTGCAACATATAAGGAGAAGGTGGCAAGTTTCCTAAATTTATGTATTTGCAAAAATATATAACTTGACAAGCCCTATGAGATTGAAAATATTAGTTTAGATTAGAATACCCTTTTAACACTTGACATTATTTTACTGTTAAAGTGTCACTATTGTTTTCAAAATGCAAATAAACAGGTTTTGTGAAATAAAGCATGTTTGCAATTTACATTTTTTTTTTAGTTTAGGTTTGTTTTAAAGCATAATAACTAAAAAAAAATGTGAATTACAAACTTGCTTTTTTATATCGTATCCCCTGTTGATTTACATTCTTAAAATTATAATGACAGTGACATTGTAGAGGATGACAAGTTTTAACAAGATTTGATATTGTAGAAATTCTGGAAGTTTTAAGTTAAAAAAAATATATATATATATCAAATGCTTTAATATGAAAATCTGAAAATCTCCAGGTAATCTAGATTGTGAATAATGTTATGTTAATGATGAAAGTTATTGTTGAAATGATTCTCTGGACCGAAAAACATTGTTGGCAGTAATTTAACTTATAGACTGGGCACCAGCTGATTCTGTACTCTTTACACTTGTTTAAGTCCTTTCAGCTGCTTGAGAAGCTATAACGCTAAGCTATAGAGTGTTCACTATGCTCAGATGTGTCCAACTGATGCCTTGTAAAGACATAAGTACTTATCGTGGGAGTTGAAAATTAGTCAAACCTTCACTGCTCAAAAATAGTTCCTATTGAAGTAATTTTAAAACAGAATGTCAAGATTCACCTTCACTATGTTGAACTACTTGAAAGATGCTTTATAAAGATGGTATTTATACAGAAACAGGTTGTCCAGTGTCAGTAAATAAAGATTTGTTATAATAAAAGCTATTTTGTTATTATTTTGGACACTTTTACGATTTCAGCTTGTTCTTGGTGAACTGAAACATTATTCTGAATTCTAAACTCATTCCCAGCTCTAAAACCATGACATGAAGACATGGAGATTTGTTGTGGCAGGGTAATTTGTTGTGTAGATTTCAAGAGAAGTATATTAGAAAGTTTTAACTATATAATGATTAAAGCAGACCTGTGTGTGGCTGTATAGGGTTCCTTGGTCTGATTTCAAGCATACCTTGCTTTCACAGATAAAGCCCTCAAGAGCTGAGATATTTCTATCATTATGAAAATTAGCTCCAAAAGCCCAGGGGGTGTTTTCTGCGATGCAAACGCTAAGCTGTGTATATTCCAGTTCTTGCCTGCAATGCCCCTCTGCTCAGTTCTATACAGCTTGTTGATTGACATCCACTGGGCTTTACTTTCAGTGGATGTAGGAGTGAGCACAGTGGTGTTGCAGGCATTTCGAGACCGGTCCATTCTCTTTCTCAAGTGTCTGTGGGGCACAGGAAATGTGGAGTAAAGGCTTCAGTACATTTTAAGTAAACATTTTATTGTTTTGTATGTTATGTGAAAGCATTGCTAACAATGTCCGTGCATTCCTTGCTACATGATCATCGAGCCGTGCTATAGGCTAAGTGAGCAAACACTGATTTAGCAGATCCATGCTCCCTTATTGGGCAAATTGGTACATGTAATATGACCATTAGGTGACCTAAAAAACATCCGCTTGGTTTACCCACCTAATACCCTGTGACAGGTTTGCTTTAAAAGGGGTATGCCATAGTAAAATATGTTTTTTAAATTAACTGGTGTCAGAAAGTTAAACAGATTAGTAAATTACTTTTATTTAAAAATATAAAGTGTTCAAGTATTTATCAGCTGTGGTATATTCATTGTAGTCTCACAGTTCCTGCCACTTCTGCTTTTGACAGGAACTGTCCAGAGCAGTAGCAAATCCCCATAGAAAACCTCTCCTGCATTAAGCCCCTATTCCATGGGTTGTTTAAAGGAGCACACACGCGCTCTCAGCGCTCGTTTGCTCCTCGTTCCCCTCTCGCTGCCGCCGCTATTCAGCGCGGCGGCGGCGAGCGGGTGAGTGCGGGAGGGGCGGCGGGGAGCTGCAGGGGGCTGCCCGGGTGATCACTGATCGTCCGGGCGGCCCATTGGATATAGCAGCATCTGATGCTGACGCTCCTATTCAACATGTTGAAAAACAAGCGACTGCAATGATCAGCCGACATGAACGATGTCGGCTGATCGTTGCACTCTATTCCATGGGACGATTATTGTCTGTAGCGGCGCGCACCTCTTTCAGCGGATAGCAGAATCGGCCGGCCCATAGAATGGTGTCTATGGAGCCGGCGAAAAGGAGCGGCTGTGAGCGTGTTCTAGTGATGAAATTCAAAAGAATCCACGAGAATTCTGTAGTCGGAACCCACCCTTAGACAGTTCATGGGCAGAGGTGGCAGCAGAAAGCACTGTGTCAGACTGGAAAGAATGCATCATTTCCTGCATTACATACAACAGCTGATAAGTACAGGAAGATTTTTAAATAGAAGTAAGCTACAAACCTGGATAACTTTCTGACACCAGTTGATTTAATTTTTTTTTATCCAGAGTACCCCTTTAAGCTTTATTATAGTATGAGCAATATAAAAATAGCTGGTTGTACATAATACGTTTTGTAACTGTACTAAGGCTGGGTATCATTAGATTAAAGGGGTTGTGTAGTGTAAGTGACCATTTACTGATGCTTCGGGTGACCAGTGCTGTAGACTTACCTGTCCAGCTGTGTTGTAAAAACCAATTCCCAGGCCGTCCGCTGTCCACCGCTGTCATCTTCTGAACTTAAAGTGACACTGTCACCCCCAATAATCATTTTTCAATCTTTACAGGTGTGTGTAACCCGCCTATATCTCTCTGCATACCTGTAACTATTTTTCAGTTTCATGAGGTGGCTTTCCCTGAAAGCGTAATTTGGCCGGGTATCTTCTAGCGCCACTGGGCGGGGCTTGGTCCCTGAAGCGCCACATAGCCCCGCCCATTACAGCGCCGTTGACCCCGCCCCCTTGGGCTCTGTGTTTGAGGCCTCCCTGACGTGCGCGTCCACATCTCCCACCGTCTTCCGCGTGCGGGATTGTCATGTGGCGCGCAGGCGCAGAAGGTGACCGCCGGGTCACCCACAGCCGGGCTGTGCGTGCGATCGCACAGCCCGCCGATTACACCGGCCGCACCGGCCCTTGTTGCGTGGGACTCTCCGGATGCCTCGCTGCGGCTGTGAAACCCTCCTCACAGCCAGCAGCGAGGCGCAGACATAGAGCGCAGGCGCACTGCGGCGGTCCTATTCGGCGCATGCGCAGTGCGCGGCGGACGCCGCGGTGCGCCTGCGCTCTATGTCTGCGCCTCGCTGCTGGCTGTGAGGAGGGTTTCACAGCCGCAGCGAGGCATCCGGAGAGTCCCACGCAACAAGGGACGGTGCGGCCGGTGTAATCGGTGGGCTGTGCGATCGCACGCACAGCCCGGCTGTGGGTGACCCGGCGGTCACCTTCTGCGCCTGCGCGCCACATGACAATCCCACACGCGGAAGACGGCGGGAGATGTGGACGCGCACGTCAGGGAGGCCTCAAACACAGAGCCCAAGGGGGCGGGGTCAACGGCGCTGTAATGGGCGGGGCTTCAGGGTCCAAGCCCCGCTCAGTGGCGCTAGAAGATACCCGGCCAAATTACGCTTTCAGGGAAAGCCACCTCATGAAACTGAAAAATAGTTACAGGTATGCAGAGAGATATAGGCGGGTTACACACACCTGTAAAGATTGAAAAATGATTATTGGGGGTGACAGTGTCACTTTAAGCTAATGTGCAGTGTGGACAGCAAATTACTATTCAGTGGTCATTTCCTGTCCACACAGCACATCAACTGAAGTTCAAAGGAAGATGACAGTGGTGGACAACAAGTGGCCCGGGAACTAGCATTTGATCAGAACGGGTAAGTATACAGCACTGGTATGCCCCTCAGAGCCCTGGCAGCATCAGTAAATGGCCACTGCACAACCCCTTTAATGTCTGTCAACCATCTAAGACCATCCAAACTGTACCCTCTATAGTTTGTATTGGATATAAAGAAAAGGCAGTTGGTGTTCAATATGCCCAACATAGAGAATGGAAACAATCTCTCTTGCAGCAGCTTTCTTCTCTTGCTTATTTAAAAGACTCCTAGCTGTGCTAAGCTGAACAAGCATGTGGGGAACATGTAGGCCGGATGAGTGTTCAACCAACAGCTATCTAAGGTGTATGGCCAGTCTAACAGTGTTCACTGTGTGGTCTACCCGTTTTATCTACAGTAGTTGATTATAATTGTGGAACACACCTTTTTTTTTTTTTTTCCATTGAACTGTAACTTATAATTGTATATGTTGTGCTCATGTTTTCCAGATCCTACAGACCCAGTAACATGACATTAATCTTAGTTGCATCCAGTAACTTTGTACACACCTAATAGAGTCTGGCTAGAAATAACGTATTCTAGAACATGAGAAATGGAAAATTATTGTTCCTCTATTTTTATCTCTGTCATCTGTTCTTTTGTTTTAAAAAAGTGTCTCCATAAAAATCTAGGTGAAATAAAAATAGTGCTTGTAAATTACAGTAGACAGTATGATACTTAGACTGCCATAGTTTCTTATGACTGAAATGCTCCAATTTTTATATCTCTATTGATTCTGTCTATCAATGAAAAAAGCCTTGGGTGCACATGGGAAAAAGAATACTATTAAAGAAATGGGGATTTAGCAAAAAACAATGCCAGTAAGGTTCTAATCCAATCATTTACAATCTTTCTGTTGTACCACAAAATACTGTATATAGTACAGTAGAGTACACAGAAAGATTACATCTAAAGGAGGAAATAAGGAAACCTTAAATACACATATAAAAATACAAAATGTTTACAGAATGGTAAAGGTAATTGTTTTTAACCCCTTTATGTCCACATTCAGTATATATACATTCCTATTGCTCATGCCGCTGCACTGCACATGAAGGCACTTTTATTGTGTGCAGGACCGCTCAAATGTGTCGCCGGCGCCAGAGGTAATGATGGCGCAATGACTGCGTGACTGCGGCTGCCTGTCAGTAATCCCTTAAACGGTGCTATGCATAGTTAACGCAGCATTTAAGAAAGTTAGTGAGAGGATAAATGCCTGTCACTGACTGCTATGCTGCCGGGATCCCGATCACTTTCCCTGACAAGCCAAGGGAAACTCCTTACCTCTGCAATCTCAGCAATCTTCTGATGGGCTGCCCTCAGGCAGGCTCTATGAGAAGATTGTCAATAGTACTGATCAATGTTATTAGAGATGAGCGAACCTCGAGCATGCTCGATTCGATCCGAACCCGAACTTTCGGCATTTGATTAGCGGTGGCTGCTGAACTTGGATAAAGCCCTAAGGCTATCTGGAAAACATGGATATAGTCATTGGTTGTATCCATGTTTTCCAGACAACCTTAGAGCTTATCCAAGTTCTGCAGACCCAGCTAATCAAATACCGAACGTTCAGGTTCGGACCAACTCGAACCTGAACCCGGTTCTCTCATCTCTAAATGTTATGCTATGGCAAAGGCAATGATTGAATATGTAACTGTAGAAAAAATAATAAAAAAAAAATAATAAAAAGTTGACCTTTGGTCATGAAGAGGTTAATAAAAATAAAAGTTTGATCCTATGAAAAAATAATGTATTTTTAAGAGTTTTATTCTAGGTTCTATTTATAATGTACAGTAGTAAACCAAAAATGTATTTAGTAGTAAGTCAAATAAACTAGCACTCTCTGAGATAGACAATGCAGTTGCAAAAATAATAATAATAATAATATATATATATATATATATATATGATGTAACCAATATAATTCGTATACCCACAACTGCTATAAAACTGCTATAAAAAAAAAAGTTTTCTAGGATGCACAGGATATGACAAATTTCTGATACAAGAAAGCGAATCTCGGTCTAAACAGAGGGTCTCATAGATGTGTCCAGTGGAGTTTATATATTCCACTACATTTTAAAGAACAACAATGTTTTGGTGGATATAACTGCCTGTATAGCTGCCAAAACCTTGTTAATCTTTAAGAGATGGTGGAAATGGTGCAGAGTGGAGGTCCCTGGTCCTGGCTCTTATTCCTTCTTCATAAATTTTTGATCATGTAAATTACAACTCTGAGACCAGCACTTATGTGGAGAACAGGGATGGAAGTACCCCTTTTGGGTTGTCTCATCCCATTTAAACTTTTTAATCTTTAGATCCATAGATCTGCGGATTTATCTGAGTATGGCTCCCTAGTAAGCTGGTTTAGAGGGGCATGATGCCGCCAGTTATTTGTTTTTCCTACAACTTCTAATGTTTGAAACATTTTAATATTTTTTTTCTGCAGTTTCTGCAGTTATTTTTATCTGAATTATACAGTGGAGTTTCAGAGCAGGGAATACTCCTCTGACATCCATCTGCCTTCATTGGGGGGAACCCCTAATTGAATATCCTTTAATAAAATCTGCTCTAGGCCATAAATATAAGGCTTCAAAGAAAAGAAAAGCAGTAGTGACCTGAAGCACAAATCCCTGATGTAGACTATGGCCCTTTCAGAGTTAAAAGGGACTCACAGACACTCTCAAGATACGAATCGTTTTTTTTTATTATTTGGCGACACATTTGGAGCTTAAACACTGTGTTAGGTATGAGGTCATTAGTGCTAAATGACATCCTAAAGAAGTACTGTATTCTTATGGAGATTTTTCACAATATATTATCAACCAAATAACCAAATTTGGATTGTCAGATTTATCAAGTACATGTCTGTACTTTAGCTCCATAGAGTTGCATGGTTAAGTACCACAGTGTGTAAGCCCATTTATTGACTGATTTACTTGCATATTGTTGCCACTGAGTTGCAATATATAAATATATCTCACACAGGACACTGCTTCCTTTTAGCTCACACAACACTGACTGGACTTCTTTTCTGATTACTATTAACTCCCTCACTGTTGGATAACTAGAAATGTTGTGTGCTGGCACTACTGGCATTCTCTAACTGTCAGAGGTAATAAATTAACCCTTGACATCGACAGTCAAGCTTACCCTTGGCCACATATCCATCTATATGGAGAGAGATGAAACAACTGTTTCATTTCCCCTAAACTGCTCTGGAGAATGTCACTGTTCTGTTGTTTTCCTGCCCTTTGGCCATTTGCTCACTGATTGATGTGATGTCAGTGGTGGACAGGGTTAGATATGAGATGTTGCAGCTTGTCTGGCAACAGAAGAGACAGATCATATGACTTTCGTCTCAGAAGGGAGGGGGAGGACAGAGTAGCCGAGACCATGTGGACCAGGAAGTGAGGATTTTCTGCAGCGTCAGGGTGTGATTCAGGATATGCTGCAGACAAACAGCTCAATTCATGGCCACGGCTGTGTATGACGCTCCCACCTACCCTCCCTCCCCATCAGCCAATCAGGTGGCTGATGAGGAGCGAGGAGAGCCGGTAGCGTCACACACAGCCGTGGCGCCGAACAGGTAATGTATGCTCAGGGCCGGGCCAGCGGACGGGCGGGTGGCGGGTGGGTGGGAAGCAGGTTGGGGGTTAACCCCTTAAAGACAGAGTCAATTTAAATTTTTGTAAACTTCAGTTTTTTTCCTCCTTGTGCCTAAAAGACCATAGCACTTGCATTTTTTCACCAAGAAACCCACATGAGCCCTTATTTTTTGCACCACTAATTGTTATTTGCAATTACAGGCTTAATATTTTCATAAGGTACACTGCAGCTCCCCCCCCCCCAAAAAAAAAAAAAAAAAGTGTGGTAAAATTGTAAAAAAAAAAACATTTCTTTTTTAACATCTTCTTTTTCTTTAATATGTAACATGTATAACTTTTATTTTATCTGATGGCTTGTAAAAAATTCAAACCATTGTTAACAAATTAACAAAGTTCCTTAAAATTGCACTATTCCCATGCTTATAACGCTTTTATCCTTTGGTCTATGGGGCTGTTTAAGGTGTCATTTTTTACACCATGATATGTTCTTTCTATCGATACCTTGATTGTGCATATGCAACTTTTTTATTGCTTTTTATTACAATTTTTCTGGATTTGATGCGACCAAAAATGCACAATTTTGCACTGTGGAATTTTTTTGCGCTTACGCCATTTACGTGCGAGAATGTGATTAATTAATTTTTTGGGCGATTACGCACGCGGCGATAACAAACATGTCCCCGAGGCGACCACAGGGCATAAATATACGCCCCGTGTCGTTAAGGGGTTAAAGGGGTGGTCCCATACAGGCAGCGGATCCACTGTGTGTATGGGACCCATTCAGCTTCACAGTACAGGATCCGCAGCGGATTTCACTGCAAACTCGCAGCGTGAAATCTGCTGTGGATCCAGTATGTGTGAAGCTACCCTTAAAATAACATTTACGTAAAATTCAAGGCTACCAGACTAAAAAAATTCCAGACTAAAATATGTCTATCTTCTTTATTCCATGCTTTCTCTAATTTGATCTATCTATTCTTTTGTGAATATTTGTCTTTATGAGGTTTCAAAGCAATATATTTATTTAAATATTTAATATTTTATTTTTTAAATTAGTAGTTTAAATTTTTTATTTTTCCTGAATTGCCTCTGAAATATGTGGCTTTAAAGGAGACCTGTCACCCCCCATGCCGGGGTGACAGGCTCCCGACCCCCCGTTAGAGCCCCCTATACTCACGTGATCCCGCCGGGTCCCGCTTTCTGAGCCCGTCGGGTCACAGAGATATCAGCGCCCGAAGCCCGGCACGCGCGCTGACAGCAGAGTCAGATGCCCATAGAGAATGAATGGGGAGTCTATGCTCCGTCATTCTCTTTGGGCATCGGACCCTCCTGTCAGCGCGCGCGCCGGGCTTCGAGCGCTGATATCTCCCTGACCCAACCGACTCAGGAAGCGGGACCCGGCGGGATCACGTGAGTATAGGGGGCTCTAACAGGGGGTCAGGAGCCTGTCACCCCGGCACGGGGGGTGACAGGTCCTCTTTAAAGCTTCTGTCTGTAAGAATCTGCTTGTTTTTATTATTGGATACATTTAAGTTTTGGGCTGGTTATATCCTCTAGCCATATGCAATTTTGCCAGGTTTTAAAGAGATCTCAAACAGTATATATATATATATATATATATATATATATATATATATATATATATATATTCATTTTATTTTTATTAGGACATGGAATTGTCTTTCACCAGGATTTGGCATTGGTGTCAAGAAAAGACTGTGAATAATGCATTGCTAAGCTCGATTTTCTGGTCAATTTAATATTGATTTTTAATTTATACCTTTGCTTACAGGAGAAATCACTACAACAACTCTTCTGGATCGGGAAACCAAGTCAGAATACATCTTAATTATACGAGCAGTTGATGGAGGTGTCGGACCCAATCAAAAAATTGGCATTGCTACAGTAAGTTGATTTTTACTTTTCCCTTACAGTTGTAAGGTCAGTCTACATCTTTTGAATGTAGGTTATGTTTTTGTAATGGGTGTTTTAGATTCTATGTACATATTTGTTTACAGAGCAAATATGATGACCTGCATTTAAGATGGGGGATCTGTATCCCAGGACCAACACATATCCATAGCACATATAGGTCTGTGTTCTGTCTGTAGCTGTGAAGCCGTAGCTTCGAACGGAATAAGAGGATGTGTGAAAGGAGCCTAACTTTCTGGCACCAGTTGATTTGAAAATACAATATTTTCCTGTGTATAAGACTACTTTTTAACTCATCATCTCAGTAGTCGTGTTATATGCCGGGTGTCTTATAGGTTGAGTGCAAAAAAAATCCGGAACCAGAGTGGACAATCTGTGGTTGTTACATACAGTTGGGGGAGCTCAAACATGTTTGCACCCACTACGTATGCAGCTACCTTATGAAGGGCAGAGCAAGCTGCAGGTGTCCAAGGTATGGAAAAAAGAGATACAGTAGAGTGGTGTCGTGCCCAGAAACACACGCCTTTTTAACCCATCTGGCCCGCTCTTGTATCCTGCCGGTATTACTGTACTTACTTCTCTGCCTTTCAGATCTCGCTGCTGAGGACTGCAGTGAATCCGCGCAGGCGCACATGTGCAAGGTCTGAGAGGCAGAGAAGGAAGTACAATAATACCGGTTGCATACAAGGGTGGCCAGACAGGTGAAAGAGGTGTGTTTTTCTGGACACAGAGCCACTCTGCTGTATCTCTTTTTTCCATACCTGGACACCTGCAGAGAGGATGTGGCCGTGGACGCTTTTGTGCTCCCTTGTATCCTATTACTGTACCTCCTTCTCTGCCTCTCAGATCTTTTTTATTAATTTTTATTTGGTGCGCAGTGGAAAATCCGTTTTGTTTAGTTTTTTTCCAAAGAACCCGATTAAAGATATTATTAGATATCAATAGGATTACCATTTTAACATGATACCTATCTTACAGGAAATATTTAACCCCTTGAGTACCAAGCCCAAAATGACCCAGTGGACAACACAAATTTTCATTTTTGTGTTTTCGTTTTTTCCTCCTCCCCTTCTAAGAGCTCTAGCGCTTTCATTTTTCTACCTACAGGGCTATGTAATGGCTTGTTTTTTACAGGAGTAGTTGTAATGGCATCTTTCATTTTACCATAACATGTATGATGGAACCCCAAAATTATTATTTTTTTTTATAAATGACTTTTTATTGAGATTTTCCAATTTTCCAAGTAAGACATACAGAAAAGAAGACAAGCGATAAATGTATCACAAAGCGTAACACAATAAAGTAAGACATACTCATACAATAACAAGTCCCTGTCGGTGCAGTGGGGTTTGTCCGAAAAAGCTAAGTTGTGACACAGAAAATTAATGTGGAATAACCATTAGTAAGGCATAAGAATGCTTTTTGCCTAGCGTCTTGGGTGTCAAGTTCAAAAGGCATAAAGCAGGATCCATGGGGATAGTAGTTCAAAGGAGTCTGGAAGAAAGGCCACAGACCTCAGACCAGTACCCTCCGATTAGAGGACATTCCCAATATATATGAAACAAAGAGCCTATGGCTCCTCTGCAGCGCCAACAAAGCGGGGAGACTGAGCTATACATTTTGTGGAGGAGCTCCAGGGTATGGTACCAGAACATCATAATTTTATAGTGTACATTGTACGTCCTTATACTTTGTACAGATGGACGATGTTGCGGCCCTGTCCCAGGCAATGCTCCAACACTCAGGGGATAGTCGCCTGCCCAATATTGCCTCACACTTGTCCATGTATCTGTGTCGGACAGGGGTGTCCCCACAAGGCGAATTTAAGATACTATAAATGGAAGAGATCAGCCCGCTAGTGGATGTACCCAGTCTGACTAATTGCTCGAAAGCAGTCGGTTTCGAGACAGTGAGTGAACCTAAACGGGTCAGCATGAAGTGACGGATAGTAGGATAGAAGAAATTATCTCTAGTGGAGAGCTCGTTCCTGTCCACCAGCTTCTCGAAGGAGAGCAGCATACAGGATATAGGGTCTACAACGTCTGCAAATTTGAATAGCTTCCGGACAGACCATTCCCGAACAGTAAGAGAGTCCAGTCCCGATGAGAAGTTTGGAAAGAGCAGGAAGGAATTAACGGGAGAAACGGGGGAGTAGAGACGGGTGAACCTCATAGGACCTTGGAGGGAGAGATGCGAGCAGGAGGGAGGAGCCACGTGCAATAGGAAGGAATTTGGGTGAAAGGGGGCAAGCCAAATTTTTTCTATTTCTACCCATTTTTTGTACGCATAATACTTGAACCATGCCGTAATCTGTCGCAGGTGAGCCGCCCAATATTAGTGTACTACATTCGGCACTGCTAGACCCCCTTGAGATTTCCCACTCGTCATTACAGATTTCAGAATGCGATGGCGCCCTGAGTGCCATATAAATTTAATATTGCATTCTGAACCGCCTTAAGTTCGTGCATTGGCACCTGAACCGGTAGAGTCTCAAAGTGATAGAGAAGCTTGGAAAGAATTGTCATTTTGACAGAGGCATTGCGACCCAAGAGGGATATGTAGTGAGGAGACCATTTGAACATGAGGGACTTCACTTCATGAAATAAAGGGGGAAAGTTCACTGAAAGGTGGAGTAAGAAGGAGTCAGGCGTACACCTAAGTATTTGATGGAAGAGGAGGTCCATCGGAATTTGAAATTAGATTTCAGCCTAGCTATAGTAGAGTCAGGTAGATTCCGAGGCATAGCCTCGGACTTCGTAGAATTAACTTTGTAACCGGACAGGTTCCCGAAGGTGACAAGGAGGTCATGGAAAGCAGGCAAGATGGTGATCGGCTCCGACAAGGTAAGGAGGACATCGTCAGCAAACAACATGATCTTGAATTCCTTACCTCTCACCCTGACCCCCTTGATGTCTGGACAATGTCGGACAGCAGCCGCCAGGAGTTCGATACAGAGTACAAACAACAAGGGTGACAACGGACAACCCTGGCGAGTGCCATTCGAGAGAGAGAGAAAATACATCTGAAATCGTATGGGGGAATTTAAGAGCTGCCGTGGGTCTCTCATATAAGCTTCTAATAGCAGTCAGAAAAGGGCCAGAAATCCCGAAACGGGTCAATGTCTCAAACATAAGGGACCACCCTAGGTGATCAAATGCTTTCTCAGCATCTAAACCTAATAGTAACGCCTTGTCTGACTGCTGGTTAATAGCATCGATGAGGTCCACGGTTCTCCTGGTGTTGTCTCCACCCTGCCTGTTAATTACAAATCCCACTTGGTCTTTATCTACTAATAAAGGGGAGCCATAGGCCCAATCTAGGCGCCAAAATTTTAGTGAAGAGCTTAAGGTCTGAATTTAAGAGGGCTATGGGTCTGTAGTTACTACATTCTTGGGGATCCCTGTCGGGTTTGGGTATTAAAGTAATATAGAAATGAAGCATAGAGGAGGGAATGGGCGTATCCTGGAGAAAAGAGTTGAACAAAGAGATAAGTTTAGGCGATAGTTCAGAAGAAAAGGTTTTGTAATAGATACGTAAAGCCGTCCGATCCTGGTGAACACCCAGAGGGCAGGCCCTTCAAGACTTCCGACAACTCTTCAGATGTGATAGGAGAGTTCAAGTCATCAAGGGCCTGAGGAGAGAGACTAGGTAAGTGGCAGTTCTCCAAAAACTCATTGATACGTGAACTACGAGCCACCGGGTCCGAGGGCAAATTGGAGGATAGAGAATACAATTTAGAGTAAAATTTCCGAAAGACCGATGAGATATCCTTAGGATGGAATTTAAGATTCCCTAGGTGATCATGCACCGCCTGTGGAGACCGAGCAGCCGATCTGTCGTTAAGCATGTGAGCAAGTAAAGTATGGGCTTTGTTTCCTTTTTCATAAAAACGCTGCCTCGAGTAAAGGAGGAGAGTCTCCACCTTTGCCAAGGGGAGATCCTTGAGGTGCGCTCTAGCTGCGATCAGCTTGCTCAGCGTCTGCACGGAGGGGCGCGCCGTTAGAGCTCTTTCCATAGCCAGTACAGCTTGCCTTGCAGAGAGCAATGCCGCCTGTCTGTCCTTTTTCTGGCGGGAACTCAGTGATATACAGTGCCCCCTGACTACTGCCTTGTGGGCTTCCCATAGTATTGCATCGGAGGGAACCAAACCCTCGTTCTTGAGAAAATAAGCAGAAATGCAGGATTTGATCGAGTCTCTGGTAATCTGATTTTTTAGCAGAGTCTCGTTCAATCGTGGCATTCTCTAGTTGGAGTGTGCATGTAAGCCAATTGAATCAGAACAGGGCCATGATTCGACCAGGAGATAGGCTCGATTTGGGCACGTCTAAGGAGGCGGACCGTAGGGATGTTGCCAAAAAAATAATCGATTCGGGAGTGAGTCCTATGAGGATGAGAATAAAAAGTTAAAGTTTTCTCCGTAGGGTGATCGATCCTCCAAAGGTCATATAGTTTATGAAATCGTATAAGCTTACGAAATTCTAAGGACAATCTGGACTGATCAGCCGAGGAGGATCTGCCGGAGATCAAATGTCTATCATTAATTTCCGAGAATGGGATATTGAAATCTCCACCTAAGACTCTGCAAGCAGGGGGATATTTTGCAAGGCGCTAGAGCACCCTACGGAGAAAGGGAATTTGTGCCTTATTTGAAGCGTATACATTACAAAAGATTATGGGTCTACCTTGAAGGGTACCCTCCACAACCACAAATCTCCCCCCTGGGTCCACAAAGGAAGAGGACACCGCAAACGGACAATGTCGAGAGAATAATATAGCTATTCCCGCCATTTTGGTTCCCCTTGAAGCTGAACGGACAGTTGGGAAGGCATGATGGGCAAAATGAAAATTGTTGGAGGCATCAAAGTGAGTTTCCTGTAGGAAAACCACATCTGCACGCAGTGTTCGCATTTCTCTAAGGAGAAGGTGGCGATTTGAGTTGGAGTTGAGGCCTTTTACATTAAGAGATACACAATTAATCATTCTATCGGCTGCATAAGGAGGAAAAGCAGATGAATACACTCATCCGATCTGTAGAATGAGAAGAACCTGAAAGCAAACTCAACTGCCCTGTACTGACAGCAGGTGTGGCCGACAGAATCTGAGGGAGGAAACATGAGGGATGGGAAGACAAGGGGACATAAACACAAAACAGAACAAAAAGCCCACAATGGGCAGCGGCACAAGGCCAGGAACCCGGACCTCCAGTGCCCGGGTAGGGGTACCAAACACTCTCCAACTTGGTGGCCAAGAAAAAAAAACAGAAAAGGCAACTCAGAGTTGAAGACAAACATACCCCAGAGGGGAAGAAGGATAAATCCAGTCAACAGTATTATAACTATTAACAATAATCTGTGTAGAGCTCGTCCACACGGCTATGCACTCATAAACTAAAGAAAAGACCCAGGAGTAAGTATCATGAGAATGTCATAGAGGAGGGCAGACACAAATCACCAAACAATAACAACTCAAACAGCAGAAGAAATAGGAAACTGTCCAGCACATATGTAGGGCCTTCACGCAGGATCGTCTCTAGTGGATCGGCGGTGTGCTGAGGAGATGGAGCTTCAACGTCTGCATTTGTTACGGACCGATTGACAGCCTGATGGAGTGGGTGGCGGGGGGAAAGGCCAAGGTCCAATCTGTAATCTTGGGAACAGGGATTCCCAGCAGCTCACAGAATTTGGGCAGGTCAGCTGGGGTTCTCAGGACAGCCGAGCGCCCGTCCTTACGCGCAGAAAAAGCGAAAGGGAAGTTCCATCTGTATGGCACATCATAATCTCTCAAGGCAGCAAGAAGGGGTCTCAGCAGGCGCCTTTTCTGGAGGGTTATCCAGGAAAGATCCATGAACAATTGAATCGCGGCCCCATCAAAGTCTAAATCCTTTATTGCCCTGGATTTGGCCATAATTGCCTCCTTAACAGTATGATCGTGTAAACAGCATATAACATCACGTGGAGGGCCCGATGAGGGCCGAGGTTTCAAGGCCCTATGCGCCCTATCGAACTTAATTCTGTGGGCAGGTGTCTCGCCTAGAATCATATTAAACATGCCCTCCAATGTAGAGGCAAGGTCTTCGTCTCTGGTGGCTTCCGGGAGGCCCCGTATTCTAATGTTATTGCGCCTGCCCCTATTATCAAGGTCCTCCATGTGGCGCTGCATGTCCTCTAATGCTGTATTTTGGGCACAGACTGTAGATTGTAACGACCCAATATTCTCTCTAGTAGCATCGTGTTTGTCCTCTAATGATTCAATACCGGAAGCAACATGCAGTATATCTTTTCTGACCACTGCTATCTCAGTTCTGAGTGTGTCCTTTACCTCTGCTATGAGGGCATGAAGGTCCCATTTTGTGGGGAGTTGGGACAGAATCTGGTGGATATTGTGGGAAGTAGCTCCAGCTGTGGAGACATCAGAGTCAGATTCAGTTTGGCAAAATTATTATTTATGAAGATATAAATTGCTGTGTCTATGTAATGCACTGTATGGTAAAAGCAACATGATATCATTATTCTATAGGTCATTTAAATTAAATCCTTTTTTCTTTTTTTTTTGCAATTATTAATAAAATGGGCCTATTTTGACACTTATAACGGTTTTTTTTTTTCACCTAGGGGGCTGTATGGGGTTTCATTTTTTCCGCCATGATCTCTAGTTTTTATTAATACCATACTTGTGAAGATCGAACGTTTTGATCCTTTTTTAATATTTTTTTTTATATTTAATGTAAAAAAAATCATTAATTCTAGCAGTTTTTTCCCTTTTTTCATCTACACCGTTCGCCATTAGTGATGACAATTGTTATTATACATATATATATATATATATATATATATATATATATATATATATAATTGTTTTAATAGATCGTACAGTTACGCACGCTACGGTATATTGTATGTTTATTTATTTTTATATGTTTTATTTATATAATGGGAAAGGGGGGTGATATAAACTTTTATTGGGGCTTTGGGGTATTTATAAATAGACCTTTTTACTTTTTTTTACACATTTTAAGTCCCCTTGGGGGACTTTTACATACATTTATCAGATTATACACACTGATCATTGCTATGCCATAGGCCTGTGGCAGACTTAACCAGCAGAGCACCGATTAGACCACACGGAGGAAGGTGAGAGACCTCCGGCAGTCCATTAGAACAATCGGGATCCCATTCGGTAAAAGTGACAGGGAACTGCCCCTGTCACTTACACCTAAACACAGCGGTCTCAGCGTTTAAGGGGTTAATGACACACTGCACCGCGATTGTTGCAGCCTGTCATTAACGGTGAGGGCCGGGCTGCTCACTGCAGCCATTCCCCACCTCCTATGAAGCGCGCTCTGCTCCGGAGCGCGCTTCATAGCCTAGGACATACCGGTACACCCAGAGTCTCCTGGGGACAGTGACCCATGGCGTACTTGTATGTCCAGGGTCGTCTGTGGGTTAATATCATTTGACATCTGTAATGAATATTTAGAACATATATTATCACCTACCAGTCCAATGGCTATAATCACAGATTTTTGAATGACCAGTTGAGTTTCCTAGAAGTAGAATTATTATTATTAAATAATTACAGTCACACGGTTGAAACTGTAGAGGTTGCCATTTTTATTAATACTTGACTGTTCCATGTGCTGCTGTCTTTTCCCCCCTAGTCCCATATATAGTCTGTCCTTTTCACAGCACATTGCTGCAGATATCGGTGAGAATTAGTTTTACGTTACTGCAAAAAATGTGGGATAACATAATGGCATGAAAAAAATATAAGGTTACGTCATCATAACACCTATGGTATTCAGCTGTTGAATTTCAAGTCTAAAAATGGTTCATTATTTTTAGCCATTGCTTTTACTATATCATTGAACTACCAGCTCGCAGTTAAAGCTAGGTAATCCTGGTAAACTTAAAGGTAGACTTTTTTATTGATGTGTGTTGTGACACAGTGATGACTGCAGGTTCCCTTCTCTGATGAATCTGTCACAACATACCTCACTGCAATTACCTTTGCTATGGCTAAATTATGCTGGCTCATATGTGGAATAGAGTTGCAACTTTTATTCTGATTTGCACATATTTTTTTATAAAATATTCAATCTCTCCCATGGCAGAATAGACATTATTTTGGAGTACTCCAGAGCAAAGGCACAAATAAATATGGGACTATGAATGTCGTCACCTCAACAGACTCCTAACGCCTTAATATCTATATGATAGTGGTGTAAATATCTGTTTGTTCTGAACAACAACAGGAAAGTTACTTTCATTTCATATATAAAAGTTACAATGTTAACAAAATAAAGATTCCAACATCAAGGTGTTCTTTACTATACTAATCCAAATACTTGCTCTTATGTGAGGCAGTGGTGGATAGATCTGGTGTGATCGCTCTTCACTGCATCTTATTTGACCAAAGTTAGAAAAGGCAACCCGACCCCCGCTAGAACCCCAGATACTTACCCCAGCTCGCGAAGTCCCATTCGTGGAGCCGATCCCGGGACGGAGATATCCTTGTCGGAAGCCTGGCGCGCGCTGCATAGAGTCCGATGCCCATAGAGGATGAATGGAGCCGTCATTCTCTATGGGCATCGGACTCATCTCTGCAGTGCGCGTGCCGGGCTTCCAACAAGGATATCTCCATCTCAGGACCGGCTCCAGGAGCAGGACTTGGCGAGATGGGGTAAGTATCCGGGGCTCTAGCAGGGGGGACGGGCGACCTTCACCCTGACACGGAGGTGACAGGTTCCCTTTAAAGGTGTTGTTCAGGTAAAGTAAATAGTTTTTAACAGGGTCAGGGTGACTTAAAGCGACTCTGTACCCACAATCTGAACACCCCCCCCCCCCCCCCCCAAACAGCTTGTACCTTCAGATATCTGCTTTTAATCCAAGATCTGTTCTGGGGTCTGTTCAGCAGGTGATGTAGTTATTGTCCTTAAATACAACTTTCAAACTTGCAGCCCTGTGTCAAATTGCCTAGAGTACCCATGTCCTAGGATTGCGACACCCCTCCGTCCCTCTTCCCCACCCTCTTCATCATTAGGAATGTCCCTAGAACAATTTCTCCTATTCATCACCTGTGTGAACACTGCACGTGTTGTTAAGGCACATGCGCAGTGTTCAGACAGGTGATGAATAGGAAAAATCCAGCCTGGGGGCATTCCTAGTGATGAGGAGGGTGGGGAGGAGGGACAAAGGGGTGTCGCAATCCTAGGGCGCGCACACTCTAAGCCACACCAATTTGACACAAGGCTGCAAGTTTAAAAGTTGTTTTTTAGGATAATAACTGCATCACCTACTAAACAGACCCCAGGGCAAATCTTGGATTAAAGCAGCTATCTGACGGTACAAGCTGCTTGGGGGGGTCACGTCGCTTTAAAAAATAATAATAATAACGGGTACCTGCCCAGTCCCATATTGCTGCCATTCTGAAGGTGCCCAGGTACCCAGTATATACTACTTCCTGAAAATCTCTTAATATGCAGTTGATACCTACTCAGCCAATCAGTAGTCAAGGTGGGTCATTGCTTTAACCCTTTGAGGACCAGGCCCAAAATGACCCAGTGGACCGCACAAATTTTGATCTTAGTGTTTTCGTTTTTCCCTCCTCCCCTTCTAAGAGCTCTAGCACTTTCAGTTTTCTATCTACAGGCTATAGGATAGGCTATAGGATAGGCTAGGATATAAATAGGTGAAATCGTAAAAAAGTATGCAATATGGTAACGTTTGGGGGGTTTTTACACAAATTCTCTAATGTTATATATATATTTTTTTATGAAATCCTTTTTTTTGGCAATTAATTATTAATAAAATGGGCCTATTGTAAAGCTTATAACGGTTTCATTTTTTCACCTATAGGGCTGTATGGGGTGTCATTTTTTTCCGCCATGACCTCTAGTTTTTATTAATACCATATTTGTGAAGATCCGACGTTTTGATCACTTTTTATTATTTTATATATATATATATATAACTCCTATTCTTGCTAAAATAAGAAAATTGTGCTAAGAAAAAATGTACTACAATGTCCATCAGCAATTTTGATATAAAGCAACTTTACTGCATTGTACTTTGAGGTGAATGTTTCTGCCTTTTTACCACTGTACTAACATAGTGTTTGCAAACTTTTACAAGTTTACCCAAAAACTATTTTACCAATGTAAAGTCTGATTGCCACTTTAAGGCTATGTTCTCACTATGTAAAAACAATGGCCATATTCCATAACAATGGCTGTTGTGCAAAGGACGAATGTTTAAAAAATTTAGTTTACACAACAACGACCGTTGTTAAAATACTCTTGTTGTTTCTACATAGTATGAACATAGTCTAAATATCACCTAACAGTGTAATGCAAGCATTTACCCCTTAACGTCAGCCATTCGGCTATATACGTTCATGCAGCCCATACCCCGTGCAGCAGGAACACGTATAAATGCTGCTGACTCTGAAGGGGTTTTAATATGTGCAGGGCTGTTTCAATGCAATCGGCCCTGCAAACATTACTGTCCCCAGACCCGATACAGAAAATATCCTGTAAGGCATGTTTCTGCACTTAATGCAGTATTATTAACCGTCGCCCTAAAGCCCTGATCTTGTTGCCTCTATGATATGCTGCTATTGCTTTGCCTAAATGTAAATGTATTACATGTGAGAGGTTTGATTTCTGTTTTAATGCTGCCTAATAAATATTAATAGAGATGTGTTAACACAAACATGCTCATGCGGATAACAGGAGCACGGTACAGGGCGCAGCAGTATGATATTCAATTAACAGTTTTCTAGAGGGAAGTGTAAAGACATTTTAATTACTACGTGTAATTAATTTGTGCAAGAAAAAGCTG
Source organism: Dendropsophus ebraccatus (assembly GCF_027789765.1). NCBI lineage: Eukaryota > Metazoa > Chordata > Amphibia > Anura > Hylidae > Dendropsophus > Dendropsophus ebraccatus. The sequence continues at coordinate 67,806,838 of NC_091461.1, read as the reverse complement.
CACTTACACCGCTCAGTTTATTACAGTACCTTGCTTAAGCGGTGATCACCTGGAAACAGCAAATGAATAGTATGAAGAAATGTTAGACGAAGAAAGATTTAGAATGTCAATAGAATGCTACAGGAAATAGCAAGTTGTAACGATGCTGGAGGGTTGCTAGACTGCAAAACCTTATTTTATCTTTCTTTAACAGCCACTTTTCCTGAGTCCTAAAAATACCCACAGACTCTAATGGTAGAGCAGTATAGGTAGAGCCACCAGGTCATATCATTAAAAGTAAGTGAATAAGTATAGGTAGAGCCACCAGGTCATATCAGTTAAAAGTAAGTGACCCAGGTCATATAAGTTAAAAGTAAGTGAATGAATACCCACCAAGCATGATAGCAGCTTATGAGGGTTGTAGCAGTTACAGGATGAGTAACTACTCATTAAGGAGATTGAATCACATAAAGGTTACAGTACAAACTACAGACAATAAAGAATTACAACAGGGCAACAATGTCCAAGAAATCGGGCAAAACCAGCAAAGAAACAAACTGGCAACAAAAACTAATTCTAATTTCACAAAATTATACAAAAAAACACATAGAAAAGGGCAAAGAGCACAAACACACAGTGGCTTAGCAATCTCACTGTCAGGTGCAGTACATGAATACATGAGGTACAAGAGGCACAAAAGGTACAGTACATGAATCCATTAGAAAACCTAGCAGTCACGAGTATCCAGATACTTTCAAAAATAACATTGATCCTTGAATCTGGCAAAAGCCACATACTGTCAGCGGCTAAACCAAATTAAAATAACAAAAATAATAATGACATAGCATAATACAAGTATAGGGAAGCACATGGTTTTATGTGCTTTACCAGTACTTGCTGTAGAACTGCAACTAACCATTAATTTTTGGTGCAGAGTTTTTTAAAATTGCCATCTCCACGGGGATCCTTCCATGCAGTCAATCCAAAGCTTTTATTAATTTATTATAGTTATCTTGTAGGCTTGTTTTTGAGGACTAGATCATTATATTTAGGCATGCCGCTAGAGAAACACTTTCTTGTACTATCAGAATTCATGGTTTTTGGGCTAGGTTATATCTCATCCACAACATATCCATGAGTGTAGTTAGACTTAGTGCTGTATCTAATAACTGTTATTAGAAATTTCTCAGTTTTGGTAACACAGATCACTAAAATATAATAAAATTTTATTCTTTTCTAATGCAGGAAAGCAGGCAGTATTCTTAAATATTCCATAGTTCTCTAGTGGCATATCGATTGGCACTGTGCACATGGCATTGCTCACTGGTGACATTCGGCTGTTCTTAATAGTCCCATAGATGTTTCTCAGGGGTACTACAGGGAATAGTGGAATGTTTTATTTTACAAGCTTGTTCCATAGGGCAATAATACAGTCACATTTTATTGTCCATATTACAGCTGGAACAATCAAATATAATGATATCATTCCAAACCTTGTTTCTCATCTTTTTTTCTGGAATTCCTGTAGAATATTCTCTGGTCACAGCATGCAGTTCTTGTAAAATGTTAGTAGTGACAAATCTAGGCATTTTGCTAAACACACACTGCAAAATAAAATAAAAAATATAGCTATAATTTTGAGGTTAAAATACGACCGTGTTTTCAACATAATATTGCGCTCTATTGAAGTCAATGGGAAATTGGCCAGCAGTACACGCACCGTATAGAATAATTGCCATAATTGATAACCAAAATCTAAATAATGAACATGCCTAGGCTATGTTCAAACTTGGTTTAACAGCGTCCATTGCATAGCAACATACGCTGTTAAACTGCCGGCCTCTGGGCTGCATTCAGGACATTCCTGCAGCCAATACTTCTGCATTGGCTGCAGGAACATTCTATTTTTACACATGACTTGCGGGCACCATCGGGTGTGCCTGAAAATCAATTAGCAATCCACTTTAATGTAAAGTTCGTCCGCCAGCCCTCTTTACATTGTGTGAACAGCTATTATTTCCGGACGCTCTTCACCGAATCAGCGTTCGCCATTAACTTTAATAAGTTAAATGCAGACATGTCTTCTAGTGTCACTAAGAAGTTCTAAATGTGTTTTCACATTACAAGGGCATATTATGTGGTCAATTGTTATATAATATGATATACGCTTTGATTATTATAGGTAAATATCACTTTGTTGGACATAAATGACAATGCTCCTCAGTGGAAAGATGAACCGTACCTTATCAATCTAGTCGAGATGACTCCACCAGATTCAGACGTCACTACGGTATGTTGCCATTTCCATTTCGTGATGTTAAAGATTGTAAGCTATGCATCTTGTTTTTACAGTTATCCTGTAGTAGATCATGTCTCTGTTTTATCAATGCAAAGCCAGGTTGGTGGACTGACATCTATTTAGTTTGGAGAGGAATTGGTTTATGAAGACTGTTAAAGGGATTTCCAAGATTTTCTGAAGGTCTTCTGACATGGCATGCAGTTGTGTAGAGCCACAAACGAATGCCAATTAGCAAGATTGACGCTCCTTTGTACTGCCTTTACAACGCACAATTAATTGCGTGGCCGCACCATGCAGAAGATTGCTGGGGTCACAGGAAAGATCGCTGGTGGCAACATGATACTGTGGGGGTGTTTTTTAGGCCTTTGGGATAAGAAAGAGTGGTCAGGTTTCAGGAACTGGTCTTCAGACTGGGCCAACGGTTTTCCTTCTAATAACACAGTGAAAGGGAACTATTCAGCCCAGTTGGGCTGATATGGTTCCCTGGAGCACTGTATAAAGCTTCTAAGCAGCCTGTGACACGTACTGGCAGTCGCTTCAGCAGAAGCTTTGTATCGAAGAAAATGAAGTTTTATTACCCGTGCGCGTGGCAGGCAGAGACGGGCAGGTACACATCTGGATGTTCCCCCACCTGTGTGTAGTCACCGCTCTCTGCCTGTCAGCACACTCGGAGGGGTCGATTGACAGACAAAAAGGCCTGACAAGGAGAGAGTGGTGGCTACACACAGTCTGGGAGCCACCCAGATGACTACCTGTGCGCCAATGACTGCTGCGCGCCCCGGGTAATAAAACTTAATTTTCTTCAGTATAAAGCTTCTGCGGCAGCTGCGGGCGGTAAGTGCCACTAGGCTGCTCAGGAGCTTTATACAGCGCTCCAGGGAACCATATCAGCTCAATTGGGCTGATTGGTTCCCTTTAAGCACACAGAGAAGACAACACAGGAGCGGCTTAGGAACAACTTTAAGAATATTCTTGGTTAACCTAGCCGGCACCCTGACATGAACCTAATCAATTCTCTCTGAAGAGACCTGAAAATAGCTGTCTACTGACACTGCCCATTCAACCTAACGACTTGACAGGATCTGCAGAGAAAATGGGAGAAAATACTCAAATTCAGAGGTGCAAACCTTGTGGAGTCATACCTAAATGTGTACACAGAACATTAGCAAAAGTTTTGAAAAAGAGACAGTTGGCAGACACCAAATGGCCTGGAAACTCGCAGCGGTTGTAGAGCAGGTAAGTATGCATGTTTGTTATGTTCCCTGCAGCCCCAGCAACATGCTTATCATTTATCACTGATCAACTATTTAAACATGCTTGAACTCTGGTGTTCTCTCGACAGTATACACGGATACAGTAACTTGTATCACTATTATCCTAACTTTTTAAAGTTAATATTTAAAGTGTTATGTTTCCATGACATCTTTTTTTGGCTGCTTCACAGCCCCCTTTTTGGATGTCCCTTATTTCGGTGCAAAATGCAGGTCATATTATGCAAATTACACCCACAATTTGCATATTACAGCATTCAATTTGAACCACAATGTTTAATTTTTATTGGTATTATTTGGGTATACAAGAAAAATTTTGACTGCTTTTTATTATTTTTTTCTGATATAATTTTGAAAAATCCTTACCTCCGTCTCTCGGGACACTAAAATGTGCGGGGCCGATCACATTGAAACGGACCTGTACGTATAAAATCCCCTTCATGGCCACAAACGTTAATATATACTACCGTTCAAAAGTTTGGGGTCACATTGAAATGTCCTTATTTTTGAAGGAAAAGCACTGTACTTTTCAATGAAGAGAACTTTAAACTAGTCCTAACTTTAAACAAATACACTCTATACATTGCTAAAGTGGTAAATGACTATTCTAGCTGAAAATGTCTGGTTTTTGGTGCAATATCTACAAAGGTGTATAAAGGCCCATTTCCAGCAACTATCACTCCAGTGTTCTAATGGTACAATGTGTTTGCTCATTGGCTCAGAAGGCTAATTGATGATTAGAAACCCCTTGTGCAATCATGTTCACACATCTGAAAACAGTTTAGCTCGTTACAGAAGCTACAAAACTGACCTTCCTTTGAGCAGATTGTGTTTCAGGAGCATCACATTTGTAAGGTCAATTAAACGCTCAAAATGGCCAGAAAAAGAGAACTTTCATCTGAAACTCGACAGTCTATTCAACTCGAACTCGAAAGGCTATTCAATGCGAGAAATTGCTAATAAATTGAAGATTTCCTACAACGGTGTGTACTACTACCTTCAGAGGACAGCACAAACAGGCTTTAACCAGAGTAGAAAAAGAAGTGGGAGGCCGCGTTGCACAACTAAGCAAGAAGATGAGCACATTAGAGTCTCTAGTTTGAGAAACAGATGCCTCACAGGTCCCCAACTGGCATCTTCATTAAATAGTACCCGCAAAACACCAGTGTCAACATGTACAGTGAAGAGGCGGCTGCAGGATTTTGGGCTTCAGGGCAGAGTGGGAAAGAAAAAGCCATACCTGAGACTGGCCAATAAAAGAAAAAGATTAAGATGGGCAAAAGAACACAGACATTGGACAGAGGAAGACTGGAAAAAAGTGTTGAGGACGGATGAATCCAAGTTGGAGGTGTTTGGATCACAAAGAAGAACGTTTGTGAGACGCAGAACAAATGAAAAGATTCTGAAAGAATCCCTGACGCCATCTGTTAAGCATGGTGGAGGTAATGTGATGGTCTGGGGTTGCTTTGGTGCTGGTAAGGTGGGAGATTTGTACAGGGTAAAAGGGATTCTGAATAAGGAAGGCTATCACTCAATTTTGCACCGCCATGCCATACCTAGTGGACAGCGCTTGATTGGAGCCAATTTCATCCTACAACAGGACAATGACCCTAAACACACCTCCAAATTGTACAAGAACTATTTACAGCAGAAGCAGGCAGCTGGTATTATATCATAGGTAATGGGAGTGACCAGCGCAGTCACCAGATCTGAACCCCATTGAGCTGTTGTGGGAGCAGCTTGACCGTATGGTATGCCAAAAGTGCCCATCAAACCAATCCAACTTGTGAGAGCTGCTTCTAGAAGCGTGGGGTGCAATTTCTCCAGCTTACCTCAACAGATTAATAGCTAGAATGCCAAAGGTGTGCAATGCTGTAATTGCTGCAAAAGGTGGATTCTTTGACAAAAGCAAAGTTTGATGTAAAAACAATGTTATTTTAAATACAAATAATTATTTCTAACCTTGTCAATGTCTTGACTCTATTTTCTATTCATTTCACAACGTATGGTGGTGAATAAGTGTGACTTTACATGGAAAACACAAAATTGGGTGACCCCAAACTTTTGAACGGTAGTGTATGTTCCTGCTGCATGAGACACCTGCAGCAGGAAAGTATATAGCTGTATTGTGGACGTGAAGGGGTTACTATGAAAAACAGAATAAAATGCAATTTATGCCCTCATATGATTAAGTTGTTGAAAAATAAAAATAAAAAAGTTATGGCTCTTAGAAAGTGACCATGAAAAAAACAAAGAAAATTGCTTGGTCACCAAGGCCTAAAAATAGATCAGTCACTACACTCTTCTGCCTATCAAGAGAACTGCTGAATGTAATGATGGAAGTGACACATTTTTCCATTCAGCATTTCTGTCACTGGTTTCTGCTGCCCTTATAATAGTAACAGATTTCCTGTAAATGGAAATCCCTGTTCTAGGTTACACTGTGAATTATGGTAAAATTCATGTGTCAGAAAAAGTGACACATCAAATATTGATATGGCTTCCATGGGGATTTTACATAGAAAACAGCCAAGAAGTAGATTAGACAGACCCATTGCAGCTGCATTCAAAAAATTGTAAAAATCCACCATGTGAACATACCCAAACCTTACTTTCAACAAAGTACGGTATATATGAAAATGTTTAAGTTTATGTGTCCTAATGTAGACTATTTGTTGTTAGCATATAGTTTATATGGAGAGATTCTAATAATGCTTTGCTTTGCATTTGAGTACCGGTGGCATCCTGCAAAACATGGAGACAGCCATGGGCTCAGTTCACACAATGTTTTTTTTTAGAAAAGAATGGACGCTGATTGTAATGAAATCAGCGTCTGTTCTTTCCTGCAGCATCAACATTTTATTGAATTCAGTGCAATGCTGCCCGCTGTGTTCCAACATCGTTATTTTAACCCCTTAACGACCGCGGGCGTAAGTGTACGCCCCCAAAACCCGTGCCTTAACGCAAACGGGCGTACATTTACGCCCGCGGTTTCCCCGATCGCTGCGTGTACACACGCAGCGATCGGGGAAGATGGCCTGCTATAATGTATAGCAGGCCATCCCTGCTTGTCGGCACGGGGGGTGATTAACCCCTCCCGTGCTGACGATCGCCGCTATTGGCTGATCAATTCAGATCAGCATATGGCGGCGATCTGCAGCTTTCCGGGTCATCTGTGACCCGATGGCCCGGAAAGCAATGGCGGTCGGTGCTGTCCGAGGACGGCACCGACCGCCATTACTGTTAAAAGTAACGGTGGCCACGGTGCCACGTCCCGATCGCCGGGACCGGCCGGCCGCTCCCGGCGATATAAGTACCCCATGAAAGGGTTAAATACCTGCTGTGGACACCTCAGCTAGGTAGCTGAGGTGTCCAGAGCAGGTATTGACCCATACTCACCGGATCCAGCGTCCCGAGCGCGTCTTCCGGGTTCCGAACGCGACTTCCGGGTTCCGAACGCGTCATCGTCTTCGTCGGCGTCTTCGTCTTTTTCCGGCGGTCCCCATCGGTAATCATCGGCTCCAGCGTCGTCAAACTTCGGCTTTTTCCCGAATTGGCGTTCTACTGCCCCCTAGCGGCTGATAAGTGTATATAATACACATATCAGTAGCTATAGGGTTGAAGAAAGATTTTTTTTTTTTTTCCCAATTTTTTTTTTTCTATTTTCCGCACCCTATCGCCGCTGAGTGCTGATCAGCATCGCACGTAAGTGCGCCGCTGATCAGCAACTCCTCCTTTTTGGCGTAGAGTGTTTTTTTCCTATATCCTACAGCCACGGTCTGCTTATAAGTGCCGCACATAAGTGCGGCATTTATCAGCAACTCCTTTCTTGGCGTAGTTTTTTTTTTTATACTTAATGTTAAAAAAACATGTAAAAAACACCATTACACTACACGGAATAAAGTTTGACACTACACCACTACATACCCCATATACCAATCCCCGTATAAAGATGGCCCCCAGGGTGTTTTCGGTGTCGGACGCATATGCTATTATTGCCTCCGACACCGAAACAGCCAGTGAGGATGAATGGGGGGGTCATTTGTTCCTCCATTCATCCTCATCATCCTCATCATCCAGTGACGTGTCTGGGGGTAGCGTAGCGTATGCTGCCCCCAGACACGTCTTTTCCGCCAGTACCGTCCCAATAAGAGATCACGGTATGGCGTGAAATTCTACAAACTCTGTGAGAGTACCTCTGGGTACACTTACAGATTTAGGGTACGTGCACACTGCGGAATGGCGAAGGATAACCCTTTGTGCATTCCGCAGCTGGCACCCGCCGGCAGACTGATGCAGGCGCGCGTCTCCACCCGTGTCATAGACTCCATGTTATGCTTGGGCGGATTCCATCGTCCGTCCAAAGAATGAACACATTTGACGGAGAGCGGAATCCACCTGTACATAGAATGGAGTCTATGACACGGACGGAGACGCGCGCCCGCATCAGTCCGCCGGTGGGTGCCAGCTGCGGAATGCACAAAGGGTTATCCTTTGCCATTCCGCAGTGTGCACGTGCACTTAGAGTGTATGTAGGAAGGGACACCCGAATCCAGCCCCCAGATGCCCCCTCCCCCCCCCCCATCCTCGGAGTTAGTGGGAAGATCGTTCGGGAACTGATCTTCCCACTGCTGGATAAAGGTCACCACCTGTACGGGGATAACTTTTATACCAGCACCCCCTCTTCCGGTCCCTCGCTGCCCTGTAGCTTGCGGCACGATCCAAACATATCAGTAGTAATAGCGCCCTAATATTTAGCAGCCATGGAGCGGACCCAGCGCTTATGGATATGAAGGACCCCGTATCGCACCAGGACAACATTTTCAGGTGACGTCCCCCACACTGGAAAACAGGAGACCCCAGAAGAAGTGCAGAGTGTGGTGTAACAGGGGGATCAGGAAGGACACCATTTTCCAGTGTGACGCCTGTCCTGATCACCCCGGCCTCTGCATACTGGATTGCTCCAAGGCGCACAACACGTCACTGGGGTTCTACATTATCTAAATTCTGCCCCTTATTCCTATTTCAGGGGTCACGTTGATCCAGGGATTATTCTGATCGCCATTATGGAGTCAGGAAGGAATTTTTCCCCTGTGATGAGGCTACTGTCGTCTGCCTCACGAGGGGTTTTTGCCTTCCTCTGGGTCAACACAGGTTGAGTTTGATGGACACCTGTCATTTCCAACCTTATAAAGTAATAATTGGCCTAATACCCCCAAATAAATTAGAATTGTCCCTTTTCCCCAGCTAAATAGGTATGGCCGCCATTCCTATTAGAGGATGCCATGATGCAATTACAAAGCCTCTGTGCGGCCAGGACAGTAGAAACCCCCCAACAAGTGACCCCATTCTGGAAACTACACCCCATAAGGAATCTAACAAGGGGGGCAGCGGGGATATGGCCCCCTGGTGACGGCCACATTTGGGACGTGAAAATGAAAAAAATTGTATTTTTTATTTTCACACCACATGTTCTACATATGTGCCCGTCACCAGTGGGGTCCATATGCTCACTGCACCCCTTGTTAGATTCCTTATGGGGTGTAGTTTCCAGAATGGGGTCACTTGTCGGGGGTTTCTACTGTCCTGGCAGCACAGGAGCTTTGTAATTGCGACATGGTCTCCATCCTCCATTCCAGCCTCTAAACGGCGCTCTGCCCCTTTGGTGGCTTGCCCTTTGCCCATATGGCACATTATGTCCACATGTGGGGTATTTTCGTACTCAGAGGAAATTACCCTACACGCTTTGCGTTTATTTTCTTTTTTAACGCCTTGTGGAAATGGAAAAAAATCAAGGCTAGACCAACATTTGGTGTAATTTGTTTTAAATTTTTACTCTTAATCATTAATCTTGTCTTGATTTTTTCATTTTCACAAGGGGCTAAAAAATAAAAAAAACACAAAATTTGTAGAGCAATTTCCCCTGAGTACGGAAATACCCCACATGTGGACATAAAGCGCCATGCGGGTGCAGGGTAAGCCTCCAAAGGGAAGGAGCGCCATTTGGTTTTTTGAGGCTGGATTTGGCTGGAATGAATTTCGAGGGGCCATGTTGCATTTAAAAGGCTCCTGTGTTGCCAAGACAGTTGAAACCCCCCACAAGTGACCCCATTATGGAAACTACACCCCTCAGGGAATGTAACAAGGGGTGTAGTGAGCATATGGACCCCACTGGTGACGGACACAAATATGGAACAATGTGGAGTGAAAATGAAATATTACATTTTTTACACTATAATGTTGGTCTAGCCTTGAATTTATTATTTTCACAAGGGGTTAAAAGAGAAAAAAAAAACACAAAATGTTTAGAGCAATTTCCCCCGAGTCAGTAAATACCCCACATGTGGACATAAAGCGCCATGTGGGCACAGGGCAAGCCTCCGAAGGGAAGGAGCGCCATTTGGATTTTGGAGGTTGGATTTGGCTAGAATGGATGATGAACGCCATGTCGCATTTATAGAGCCCTCGTGCTGCCAAAACACTGGAAACCGCCCACAAGTGACCCCATTCTGGAAACTACACCCCTCAAGGAATCTAACAAGGGGTGCAATGAGGATATGGACCCCTTGATGACGGGCACATTTTTGCCGTGAAAGTGAAAAAATGAAATTTTTCACTTTCACGTCACATTGTTCCACATTTGTGCCCGTCACCAGTGGGGTCCATATGCTCACTGAACCCCTTGTTAGATTCCTTGAGGGGTGTAGTTTCCAGAATGGGGTCACTTGTGGGGGGTTTCCAGTGTTTTGGCAGCACGAGGGCTCTGTAAATGCGACGTGGCCCTTGAAATCCATTCCAGTAAAATCCAGCTTCCAAAGGCCAATTGGCGCTCCTTCCCTTTGGAGGCTCGTCCTGCGCCCGCTTGGCACTTTATGTCCACATGTGGGGTATTTCCGTACTCGGGAGAAACTGCGCTACATGTTTTGTGTTTTTTTTTTCCTTTTATCCCTTTGTGAAAATGAAAAATTGAAGTCTAGAACAACGTTTTAGTGTAAAAAATACTTTTGTCTTTTTTCACGCCATATTGTTGGGAAAATCTGTGAAGCACCTGTGGGGTCCAGATGCTCACCGCACCCCTTGTTACATTCCTTGAGGGGTGTAGTTTTCTGAATGGTGTCCCTTTAGGGGTGTTTTTTAGGTTTTGGCACCCCAGAGCCTCTGCCAAGCTGAAGTGATACAGTCAGAAATGACCAAATATAACGGAGCCATTGAAATGCACTAGGCGCTCCCTTATATCTGAGGCTTGTGGTTGCGTCAAATAGCGCAATAGGGTCACATATGGGGTATTTCTATAAACTGCAGAAACGGGGCAATAAATATTGGGGCGTATTTCTCTGGTAATAAGTTTATAATTATGAAAAATATTGGATTACAATAAAATCTCTGCACAGAAAATTAAAATTTTCAAATTTCTTACACACTTTGCTTTTATTTCTGTGACTCCCCTAAAGGGTTAAAACATTTTCTGGATCTGCTTTTGCAGAGTTTGGGGGGTGTAGTTTCTGAAATGGGGTGCTTTGTGGGGCTTTCTAACATACAGGCCCCTCAAATACACTTTAAACCTGAACAGGTCCCTAAAAATATCTGATTTTGAAATTTTACTGAAAATTTGGAAATTTGCTGCTAATGTTTTACGCTTTCTATTGTCTAAAAAAATGAAATATAGTTTAATAAATGCCGCCATCATAAAGTAGACATGTTGCTAATGCTATTTAATATATAATTTATGTGGCATAACCATTTTCTGAATAAGCAGAAAAGGTTTAAAGTTGGAAAAATGCATTTTTTTACAATTTTTCACGTTATTTTGGTTTTTTTCATAAAGATTCGTTATAAGTATCGACTCCAATTTACAAGAAATGTGAAGTACAATATGTCACGAGAAAACAATCTCAGAATCAGCCGGATAGGTAAAAGCATCCCGAAGTTATTAATGAATAAAGTGACACAGGTCATATTCATAAAATTTGCTCCGGTCCTTAAGGCCATTTTAGGCCCGGTCCTTAAGGGGTTAATGTCTGTTCTTTAGAATGGGCTTTAAAACAATGAACATGCCTATTATTTCCAGATGTTGTTCGCTGAGCTGTTCCGGATCTGTTCACACAATGTAAAGTACGGCGGGCGGACCAATGGTACCCGTAATTCAGTTGTGAAAAGGTAATGTTTCTGATATTGAAACAGCAGTATCGGCTGCAGGAATGTGCCAAATGTCACCCAGTGTCCGGCAATATAGCACTGTCTGTTGCTATACAATAGACGATGTTATACAGCCATAGGCCAGGTCACGGAACGGCCGGCCTCTGGCCGGATCATCTCGGCCGGTACTTAAGTACCGGTCAGATGATCTTTCTGGCCGCAGAGCTCTGATGTGGGCACATCAGCGCACGCCCGCATAAGAGCTTGCCATAGCACACAGTGAAGCAAGCAGCCAGAGCCGCTCGCTTCACTGTGTGAACTGACAGGTCTTTCTGCGGCCGGAATTCGCTAAATTCCAGACGCAGAAAACTGACATGTCAGTTATTTGTGGCCCCGTATGGGATCCCAGGCGGAGCGTATTCGATGTGTATACGCTCCGTCCAGGATCTCATTAAAAGTAAGGCATTGTTCCACCACGCCAAAAGTACGGCCGTTGTTGCAATCGGCAACAACGGCCATACTTTTACGTAGTGTGAACATAGCCATAGGCTGTATCCATGTTTTCCAGGACTCCCAACGGCTACATCCAAGTATTCAGCCACCTTTATTCAAATGCACCTGTCTATACTATATACCCCAGTTTCAGGCAACCAATTAACTAGTGATTAACTAGGCTAGGGTAGTGCCTCTCTTTTTGACATTAGAAGCACCATGGGATACAATATTTGCTCATATAACACCCCTGACTTTCATAGCTGTCCTCTAACTGCTATTATCCTTGGCTGTATACGGGAGTGCCATAGTCCTACTGCAGTACTTTATTAACCACCAGAATTCTGCAATTTTTTTGAATATTCGAGGAATATTTTATTCACAAATTTATAAAACATTTGTTAAATTAGTCCTATTTGGACTAATTTAAAAAACATGAATATTCTGTAAAAAAATTGCATATTTTAGACTCCATAGTCAATGTCCTTCATAGTGTTTTATTAGAGCTCTGCTGGATCATTAAAGGAGAAGTTCTGCAAAAATTTTTTATTTAAGTATTGTATTGCCCCCCCCCCCCCCAAAACCTATACAAATCCCCAATATACATTTATTACAGGAAATGCTTATAAAGTGCTTTTTTCCCTGCACTTACTACTGCATCAAGGCTTCACTTTCTGGATAACACGGTGATGTCACAACCCGACTCCCAGAGCTGTGCGGGCTGTGACTGCTGGAGAGGATGATGGCAGGGAGACACTGAGGGACACATGGCACTGGAGGGACACTGAGCATCCCTTTGCCATACCTCTCCAGCAGCCACAGCCCGCACAGCTCTGGGAGTTGGGTTGTGACATCACCATGTTATCCAGGAAGTGAAGCCTTGATGCAGTAGTAAGTGCAGGGAAAAAAGCAATTTATAAGCATTTCCCATTAAAAAGTGTATATTGGTGATTTGTATAACTTTTGGGGGAAATACAATACTTTAATAAAAATTTTCACCGGACTTCTCCTTTAACAACGCCTTTAGGCTGGGTTCACACTACGTATATTTCAGTCAGTATTGTGGTCCATATTGCAACCAAAACCAGGAGTGGATTAAAGACACAGAAAGTATCTGTTCACACAATGTTGAAATTGAGTGGATGGCCGCCAAATAACAGTAAATAACTGCCATTATTTCAATATAACAGCCGTTGTTTTAAAATAACAGCAAATATTTGCCATTACATGGCGGCCATCCACTCAATTACAACATTGTGTGAACAGAGCCTTTCTGTGTTTTCAATCCACTCCTGGTTTTAGTTGCAATATGAGGACCACAATACTGACTGAAATATACGTAGTGTGAACCCAGCCTTAAATGGTAGAGCTGGGCTCTCCTAACTCCAGAATATAATGGTCCTTTTACATGGACCAATAATCATTCAGAAATTCATGATAACGACTAGTAATGAGCGAGCATGCTCGTCCGAGCTTGGTTCTAGATTGAGCATTAGGGTACTCGATGGTACTCGTTACCCGAGATAATCTCATCATCCATTTCCTGTAAGTTTGGGCGCTATTTCCCAGCCAATAAACATGCAGGAGACTCTTTGGTACATCCTGTGATCACGTGGGACCCATACATGTCGATAGCAGCGATTGGTTGGCTACTATTACTACAGACTGCTGGATGGGACTTGCAGTGCTGCTACCACGATTTAACCAGCACACTGTGGGGATCGGCTGCTGGCAGAAAGGAGACATTAGGTGTTGCATACAGACCCCTAAAAAGTGCTCAGTGTAGTCTTTTTTGATTTTGGGGCTGGTGGTGCTGCTGTACTACATTGGATTGCTGGGATTTGTAGTATACCTGCATAGAACTTCATTGGACGGGGGTGTCAGAGAGTGTCTGGTGTGCCTGCCCTTGCCTCCATGTTGGCTACTGCTGGGCCTTAACTGGCATCCATGTTGACTACTGGTGTGCATGCCCTTGCCTCCTTGTTGGCTACTGCTGGGCCCTAACTGGCATCCTTGTTGACTACAGGTGTGCCTGCCCTTGCCTCCATGTTGGCTACTTCTGGGCCTTCACTGGCATCCATGTTGACTACAGGTGTGCCTGCCCTTGCCTCCATGTTGGCTACTGCTGAGACTTAACTGGCATCCATGTTGACTACCGCTGGGCCTTTACTGGCATCCATGTTGACTACTGGTGTGTCTGCCCTTGCCTCCATGTTGACTACTGCTGGGCCTTCACTGGCATCCATGTTGACTACTGCTTGGCCTTTACTGGCATCCATGTTGACTACTGTTGTGCCTGCCCTTGCCTCCATGTTGGCTACTGCTGGGCCTTAACTGGCATCCATGTCAACTTCTGGTGTGCCTGTCCTTGCCTCCACGTTGGCTACTGCTGGGCCTAACTGGCATCCATGTTAACTACTGCTGGGCCTTCACTGGCATCCATGTTGAATACTGGTGTGTCTGCCCTTGCCTGCATGTTGGCTACTGCTGGGCCTTAACTGGCATCCATGTTGACTACTGCTGGGCCTTACCTGGCATCCATGTTGACTACTGCTGGGCCTTAACTGGCATCCATGTTGACTACTGCTGGGCCTGCCTGGCCTCCATGTTGGCTACTGTTGCTCCTGCCTGGCCTCCATGTTGGTTACTGTTGCTCCTGCCTGACCTCCATGTTGGCTACTGCTGCTCCCGGGAGTTCTCTGTGCGCTCAATGCCATGCAGTGTCTGGCCTAATTTTGGGGAGGCTCACTTGCTTCCTCACTCCCTTTTAATGGTTCTCTGTGTGCTCACTGCCATGCTAGGTCTGGTATAATTTTTGGAAGGCTGACTGGCTACCACTTCTACCTTGTTCACTCTGTCCTCACCGCCATGCTTTGTCAGGCTGAATTTTTGGCTGGTTCATGAAATGCTAGCTCTGTTTTAATGGTTCCCTGTGTTCTCACTGCCATGCTGTGTCAGGCTGAGTTTTTGGGTGGTCCATATGCCTACCTCTGTTTTAACCAGGCTGTTGCACAGAATTAGGCATAATGGTGCCATTAGGCAACCTCAGAGGCATGCATACATGCTGCCCCTGCTGTTTCCTGTCCATTTCCGTGGTGTTTGCATCATTTTCTGAGGTTGACAGGTTTTCACACGACCTTCACCCTCGCTCATCACTAATAACGACCAAAACTTAGCTATTATCTGCCTGTGTTAATGTAGCTACCAATCAAAGGATGAGCAACAAATTATAAATCGTGGTTATTCAACATGTCCTAAAATCATCACTGGTTGTTCTCAGATATTTTACAGATCAATTTAGAAACAGTCGTTCCAAGCAAAAATGATCAGGACAACAATCAAAATAACAAGGTTTTTACACGATTTAGCTCTTCATTTGCTTAAAAGGCTAAATTGTTGTTTCATGATCGCTAAACAATCGCTTGAGTGATTTATCAGTAAGTGTAAAAGGACCCTAAGACACAGGGGGCATTTATTAAGATTTTACAGTACAGTACATAAAAATGATAAATACACATCTATTCACACAGGTTTTCATGATGTAAGTGTATATAATATTGGTACAAAGGAGAAGAGTGAAAAAAAAGAAACAATACTGTGATATAATTATTTTTCATAATACTGTGCCAGTAAGCAATAAAATTCCATTATGTATGTATTACTTGTAATTACATTGTACAGTTACTCATTTGTGACTGTCACATTTGTGTAGCTGGTCACCGTTTAAACATCTTTATGTTCCGAATCTTTCTGGGAAAAGTAAATTACAGTGTAAGAGCTTGCATATATTTTAAGATAAGATGTAAGCCTTAGAAATTAAGTAATATAAGATGTTGGGGATTCAGCTGTAGCTATTGGTGAGATATACAGTATATCCTTAAAGGACAGATAGAGTATCATGGTCAGGCCATTGAGACACTGAGGGCCAAAGGCCATTGAGGTAAATCCAGTGGTTCAGTAGGATCTACGGATCTGCAGAATCTGTTGGTGCTATACAAATAAATATTATTATTATTATTATTATTATTTTTAAGGGCAGTGGAAAAAAATGTCCATAGTGTATCCGCAATCTGTCACAAAAAATGGAAAATAGATTGTTAAACTAAAGGGGAACTATCATCAAGTTAGACTAAATTGCTGATATGTCTCTATTGCACAGCCTTACCTTCCTCCTCGGCACCGTTCCAGTGCAGTTAGTCTTGGGCTCCAGTGAGAGGATTAGGAGCACTGGGGCGCCCATTAGGAGCACTGTCAGTCCCCATGGCGCTGATCTGGCCTTCCCCCGGCCAGCTTGCTCCATTCACTGTCATTAAGGGGGGGAACAGATGGACGCTATGGGGACGGGCAGTGCTCCTAATGCATGCCCCAGTCCTCCTAACAGTCTCAGTGGATCATGACTATCTGCACTGGAACATAGCAGAGGAGTAGGGTAAAACACATACCTTCCTCCTTTGCGTCTCTCTTGCAGTAGGGACATATCCGCAGGTTAGATTGGTCTAACCTGCTGATAGTTCCCCTTTAAAGTGATCTGTAATTTTTTGCAGATGTTACAGACGTTTCTTCTATAAAAATTAGGGACGCTCCCAAAGACTTCTATGGGACAATCCCTGATGAAAATACGGCTCATACTAGAACTTGTCAGTAATTTTTGCGGCACCAATTTATGCAGCTTACGGACAGTGTGAACAGCCCAATTCAAATCAATAAGCCCTAAATTTATACATAATTGTGGATACACAAGGGGTCAATGGCAATCATCTCACATAAATTGAGGCTAAAGGTTGTTTAAACAATATGTGACAAAAGATGACTGGGGAATGTACCCGAGAAGAACATAAACCTTTAGAGAGGTGAACAGATTATAATAAGTGTTGTTAGAAGACATGTATATATTTCTGTTTCTGTTTCATAGGATACCAGTTTCACTATCACAGTGTTCTTAGACTATAAAACATTCTTGTTTTCTAACAATGCAGTTTTAATGAAGTGTGTGCTAATATTGTTGATGTGTATTATAACACAGAGCGGGTTATTTGCCTTTTAAATACAATTCATCATAGTAATAAGTATGAGCAAGTGGCTTACCCTGAAAAATTAATTGAGAATTAAGATAATATGTGTTATTTAGGCTGTCAAGAGACAACAAATGTGTTGGCAATAATAATGACAGTTTTACTCTAGTTTCATATTAGGCAGAAATCATACTTCACTAAAATGCTTCACCAAAGTAGGGATGTGATAAAGTTCTCTATTATGCACCCCATTCCACTTCTGCCCCCAAGTTCTGCATGGGACTTGGACAGTAATGGAGCTATGCGAGATCTTGTTCTAAAGATCTCATCCAAGCCATGCTCTCCTATATATACAAGTTGTTTTTTTTTTTGGGGGGGGGGGGTCAGATTTTTTTCCCCTTTACTTTGAGACAAATTAATCAAAATGTTGCACCCAGGTTTATAAACTTATCGGAAACTGTGCATCACAACCTGTCAGAAAACAACCAGCCCTGAGGGCACTGTTACAGATTTTGCAATGGTATCCAGGATCTTTGTATTCTGGTTCCTGGATCATGCAACAAGGACTGTGGCTTAGAAGGGAAGTGGGTGTGACTTGGAATTGAAGTGGTGTGCAGTTTTTTCAAGAAGGGGGCATCTTTGAGGGTACATTAACACATACCAAGTCCACAGCAAAATTTCCTTGGAAATCTGCAGCAATACTCTGTACTGTCATTGCCTATGGCTTTACATTCTCAGGCTATGTTCAGACGCTGTAAGAGACTGGCCATTCCGTGAATCAGCCAGGTTGCAGAACAGCCGGTCTCAGAAAAGATCATTCCAGCCGGTACTGCAGTACTGGCCGGATGATCTTTAGCACCACTGAGTTCTGATGCAGGCGCATCCGTGCACTGACAGGGTTTTCTGCAGCCGCTATTCATTGAATAGCCAGTGGGGCAGAGGGGAGGCGTTACGGGGGGGTGCGGCAGCACGCTGAGGGAGCGCGGCCTCTGAGTGCGCCACATTTGTCATTTTTCCGGGGAAAAATTATAGTGAAACCTACACCAGCTCTGAGCTGGCGTAGCTTTATCTTATTTGTACGTACGGGCTCCGTGCGCTCAGAATTTATGTAGAGGCAATGCGCCCTTACATAAATCCTCTGAGCTCCGGAGCTGCGGGGACATTTGTAAGCCCAGCGTAAAAAACACCCAACTTAATAAATGTCCCCCAATGTGTATACTCTCCGTCCTGGATTTCCTCAGCCCTCAGCTCAACGTAAGTTCTGTACTAATCACGGCCGTTGCAACAACAGCCCTAATTACTGCGGAGCTTACGTTGTGTGAACATGGCCTCACTGTGTATTTTCATTCCACTGCGAGGATGTAGCAACTGCCCACTTAACCTAACATCTGTCAAGCTAATACATTACCTGTCTGCACTCCTGTCTGCTTATCCAGTGTCCGGGTCACTAACATTTTGCTCAGCTGACTGCGGTAGGACAGCTCACTGAGTGGCCAGGTGGGACATCAGTGACCCAGGAGCTGGAAAAGCAGGTGGGAGCATGGACAGGTAATGTATTAGCCCAGCAGCTGGTGCCTTAAGTGGGCAGTGGCTACAGTCTTGCAGTGAAATTCGACTGTACAGAGGATTTTGCTGCAGAACTCACAGCGTGACATCCGCTGCGAACTTGGTACGTGTAAACGTACCTAAAAATTTGCCAACATTTTGTAGTAGGTTATCAATGCAAAGTAAGTCAGTGATTGGTATTAAGCATTAGATAAGTCTAAGGCTGGGTTCACACACAGTATATTTCAGGCAGTATTTGGTCCTCATGTCAGGTCCTCATAGCAACCAAAACCGGGAGTGGATTGAAAACACAGAAAGGCTATGTTCACACAATGTTTAAATTGAGTGGATGGCCGCCATATAACAGTAAATAACGGCCATTATTTCAATATATCAGCCGTTGTTATAAAATAACAGCAAATATTTGCCATTAAATGACGGCCATCCACTTAATTACAACATTATGTGGACAGAGCCTTTCTGTGTTTTCAATCCACTCCTGGTTTTGGTTGCTATAAGGACCTGACATGAGGACCAAATATTGCCTGAATTATACTGTGTGTGAACCCAGCCTAAGGATGTATCAAACTTATCTTACAGCATAGGCCATTGTCCTAAATTTGCAGCATCGTTCGTCTCAGCCAATCCTTATCCTTCTCAACCAATCAATGATACAGAAAATACAAGTGATGTCATGTTTCACACTGCCATGCTCTCTAGTTATAACTTAGTCATGACTAAAAACCATGGCAATCTAAAATATGTCTCTTTAGTTTTCTGTATAATAGAAGATATATGTATGCATGCTGTTTTCCAAAAATTGTATATTTGTTCTTAAAAAAATGTAGCAAAGCTTAAATGGGCACTGTCCCTAAAAACAACTTTTAAAATGTCATTAGACATGTCAAAAGTTATTGGTCACAGCAGGTCTCACTGCTGAGACCTGCTCTGATAAGGACATACTGTATAGTTGGGGAGAGATCGCAGCAGTCCTATCCACTGCCCAGCCAGCCCCTCATTCTGTCAATATTTTCTCATAGACTTACATTGAGAATATTCACAGACTGTGTGGCTGTCCAGGGAGTACTGTACATCACACTGCCGCAACCTCTCCCCAACTATTTGTCCTGATCAGAGCAGGTCTCAGCAGTGAGACCTGTTGTGATCAATAACATTTGCCATGATTAATAACATGTCACAAGTTATTTTTAAAAATGTTTAAGCGTCCAAAAAATGTGCTGACTTGACTTGACTGTTAAGTGCAGTGACTTGCTGCAGTGTCCATTATACAATGTACATGATGCACAACACTTCCAGCAGAGGGCACCATAGCAGCACTTTTTTCTTTTTCATCTTGGTTCCAGTATGTACTTATTATTTTTTAAACTACCAGCCTCCAACTCCCTATTATGATATGACTCCTTGCAGTAATGCTGTAGGGGACCAGAGTGTACCTGTACAATATTATTACAACTGTTGCTAAATTGTTTGAAATCTAAATAAAACAAAAGTAAATATATTAGTATTATTAATATCCTAAATAAAGTCATCTTTCATTCCTGGCAAAGTTAATTTATTTTCCCTTTCTGACTCTATGTACTTATCAAATTGATTGAATGCTTCTGTTTTCTCCCTCAATTTCTCAAAGTATACAAATAAACTTAATAGAAGTTTAATAACGCATTAAATTAATTTTTATTTTTGTCCAGATCAAACCTCATTAATTCTCCTTGTAATTATGTTTCCCCTCAGCTGCCAACAGTAACTGAGCAAGTATTGTGTATTACAGTCTATTTTAAGGACATGAAATTGTTTGCAGTGTGTTGTTACCGTATTGTGCTGATTATAATATTTGCACAATGGCATAATATAACTCACATTGCTACACAGCTTATTATGGACTCCTATCTCAATTCCGAGACATTCTTATCATTGCTGTAGTAGAATAGTTTTGATTTATTTCCATAACTAGAGGACAATTATATACCTTATATTTATTTTACAATTTTGTACCCATTTAATAGATTCAAGAGACAGCCATTGACAGTCGTCAGGACAGAATATATTCTGACTAAATAGCTGAGGCTCACAACAATTGTTCATGCAGCATTCATAATCCATATTTTTACCATACATCATTATATATTCTTTTTTGTTTTCTATTGTGTCCAGTTGTTATCAGCTCTTGCAAATTTTATTTATGGCATTTGTGAATTTTTGTAATTGTATTTTTTGGATGAATAAGAAGCACTCAATAGGAATATATTTGCAGATTTTGAAAACATAAGCTACGTGGAGGCTGGGATATAATACAATGGAGTTCTGCTTCAGTGTATTAACAGCCAGTACCCAATGATAATTTTAAGCCTGTGCCCCAGGAAGCAATTATTGCAAAAACTATGGTTGTGTAGGACAGTATTTATAAATAATTTAATAAAAATTCCAATTCTAGATGTTAACCTTTAGCACCCAAGCCTTAGCGCAGTATTGTTGGGGGGGGGGCATAAATAGTTGCAAAAATGAAAATATTGATTCCACCACCCATCTCCTCTCAAGTTTGTCAGGGCTATCCTTGGTAACATAAATTGTCCTCATATAATAAGTCTGTATCCCATATGTTACTAAAAATCCAACTCCCAGCATCCCTGCTGATCAGCTATTTAAGGAGGCTGCCATTAGGGGCCTCTTTACAGATGGCCGATTATTGACCGTTCCGGCCATATTAAATAAATAAAAAAAAGCAGGTGGTAAATGATGAGCATGGTAATTATTTGGATGACTGTAATTATAGATGAGCAAAAATTGAGCATGTGCAGTATTTGATTATCATCGTTGAGGACATTGGATGTAGCCTTATTAGGCTGTTTAGAAAGCATGCATACAGCCATAGGCATTATCCATGTTTTTTCAGGATTCCCTGGGGTTGCATCCAACTTCTTCAGCCTCCAGTAATCAAATGCTGCCCGCTTGAGTTTGGATGAACCTGAGCATCCTTGAGGTTCCCTCATCTCTAAGTGTAATCAATTACAACCGTTATTCTATACTGTGTGTGCACTGGCAGACAATTTCCTGTTGACTGAAAACACAGCCATTTTTTAACCTCAAAATTAAGGCCATATATGTCTGTTATTTTACAGTGTGTGAACATAGCCTAAAGGTCTGCAGTGTTCTCTTTTTTACTTAAGTGGGACAAAGCTGCACTTGGATTGCTGTTACTAATAGTACAGCGATTGCAAGGAGAAGCACTGGTAGGTCTTTAACCCCTTAGCGTCCCATGACGTACCTGGTACGTCATGGTGGCGCCAGGGGAGTTCAGAGAGGGTCCTGCTGGGACCCCGCTCCGAATGGCATCGCTCCCGGCTGCAATCTGCAGCCGGGCGGTGCCTCTATTAGCCGGCGCAGGTCCCGTTGCCGTGCCGGCTAGTTAAGCACTTCAATGCAGCTGTCAAACCTGACAGCTGCATTAAGGTGCTTTGTACTGCACGTCCCTGGTGTCTAGTGGGTTGGATCTCCCCCCCGCGATGAGTCGGATCTCCCCCCCCCGCGATGATCCGGTCTTCTGGCTGGGCCGGCACTCAGCGTCGCAATGACGCTGATCCCGGCTCAGCAATAGATTGCTGTGGCCTGCAGCAGGCCACAGAAATCTATAACCAAGTACAATGATCTTTGCTGTGTACATACACAGCATTGATCTCTATAAGAGATCAATGCTGTGTATATACAAGTCCCCCAGGGGGACTTCAAGTTACAGTAAAAATAAAAGTAAAAAAGTGTTTTTATTAATAAAAAATCCCCTCCCCTAATAAAAGTCCAAATTACCCCCCTTTTTCCATTTTATAAATATAAATAAACAAATAAACAAACATGTTTGCTATCGCCGCGTGCGTAATCGCCCGAACTATTAATTAATCCCAATCCTGATCTCGCACGGTAAACGGCGTAAGTGCAAAAAAATTCCAAAGTGCAAAATTGCGCATTTTTGGTCGCATCAAATCCAGAAAAAATTTAATAAAAAGTGATCAAAAAGTCGTATATGTGCAATCAAGGTACCGATAGAAAGAACACATCATGGCTCAAAAAATGACACCTCACACAGCCCCATAGACCAAAGGATAAAAGCGCTATAAGCCTGGGAATGGAGCGATTTTAAGGAACATATATTTGTTAACAATGGTTTGAATTTTTTACAGGTCATCATATAAAAGAAAAGTTATACATGTTACATATCGTTGTAATCGTAACAATTAAGGAACATGAGGAACATTAATAACATATCAGTTTTACCCCAGGGTTTGCGGCGTAGAAACAAATACCCTCCTAATAAAAGAAATGCAGGGTTTTTTTTTCAATTTCACCACACATTAAATTTTTTTTATGGTTTCGCAGTGTACTTTATGCAAAAATTCAGCCTGTCATTGCAAAGTACAATTAGTGGCACAAAAAATAAGGGCCCATGTGGGTTTCTAGGTGAAAAAATGCAAGTGCTATGGCCTTTTAAACACAAAGTGGAAAAAGCAAAAGCGCAAAAACGAAAATTGGCATTGACCTTAAGGGGTTAAACTGCTGTTTGATGAGGGTGCTGGCAGTCAGACCCCCACTAACCAAATATTGATGGCCTATTTGGAGCATTGGCCATCCATTTTAAAACCCCTTTTAAGAAAGAGCTTTTTTGATTAGGGGCCATTGACATGTACTGTATCATAGCGTATTTCATGCTGCGAGTATCACAGTGAAATCAAATGAGATACTGATTACTAAGAAAGTCTATGGCACTCTATTTGTACTGCAAATTTTCATTCCACTGCAATAATATAGTTGCGAAACCTTGTAAAACATGGACAATTGTGTAAAACTGTGACACTTTTCAACAGGGGTTGTGAGCAGTTTTATAAGGCTATGTTCACACTACGTATATTTCAGGCAGTATTTGGTCCTCAAGTCAGGTCCTCATAGCAACCAAAACCAGGAGTGGATTGAAAACACAGAAAGGCTCTGTTCACACAATGTTGAAATTGAGTGGATGGCCGCCATATAACAGTAAATAACGGTCATTATTTCAATATAACAGTCGTTGTTTTAAAATAACAGCACATATTTGCCATTAAATGACGGCCATCCACTCAATTACAACATTATGTGAACAGATCCTTTCTGTGTTTTCAATCCACTCCTGGTTTTGGTTGCTATACAGCCTCAAATACACAGCCTCAAATATACGTAGTGTGAACCCAGCCTTGCAGTGTACATTTAAAAAAGCTTTCCTGGGCAGACTTATGAAAGGGTTGTAACATAGAATTGTCTTAGTTGCCCCTTGCAAACAATCAGATTCCACTTTTCATTCCTCACAGATTCTTTAGAAAATGAAAGGTGGGATCTGATTGGTTGCTAGGGGCAACTGAGCCAGTTTCACTTTACACCAGTTTGATAAGTCTCCCCCTCTAAGTGTAAATAAAGGTTATACATACATTCAAAAAAAGATACCAAACACAGGAAATCCCAGTCCTTTGTGTACTCCTGTTCATCGTGCAGGTTGTATATTGACTGAAGTCAATTAACTTAGGCTAATTGTATTATTAACTTTTGTAATGCTGCATTTACACGAAGCGATATTTCGCCCAATCAATTGTTTAACCATTTTGAGGCAATGATTTGTTTTTTATAATGATCAGCGTTTGGAAGAATAAATCATTAGAAAATTCGTAAGAAAAATCGTTATTGCAATCGTTTTTAAGATCGCTTAAGCCCATCTTTCACATAGGGTGAATCTTTGAAAGACTGTTTACACTAAGCGATCTGCGAATTTTCAGCGAACGATTTGAAAACATATTGAAAGATCAAAACGAACGATTTCGCGCTCATCACTTGATCATTTGCTGTGTTTATACGGAACAATTATCGTTCAAATGCGATCGATATTGTGAAAATTCGAATGATAATCGCTCCGTGTAAACTCAGCATAACTTTTGCTAATTATATTATCAGCTATGCATGCTTACAAGGCGACAAATCAGTCAGTGTAATGCCACTGTGTGGTTACAGAGGTTTTGGTGCTGTGTGACAGGAGAGCTGAGCGTACAAGCAATGTACAACACCCCCAGGATTCTCTGCTACTGATTGTGGAGGCACAGCCGCTGTACGCTGGAGGCACAGTGAGGATTTGTACTGCTCTGTGCACACTCAGGAATGGCTGTCAATCAATACCAAACAGTAACTGTGAGTGTGCAAAGGACTGAGGCATCTTGTGTTTGGGCTCTTTTTTTTTTTTTTTTTTTTTTAAACCAAATATCCGCATGGAAGGAGTACAGTTAGACAGACAGGAAGACACCTAGTTGCCATATGTTCCCCCTTAACTTAAACAAACTTAAACAAATATATTGCCAGTATATTACAGGGAACCCGGAAAAGCAAACAGGAATGAGCGGGGAGTAGCACGGACAGGTAAGCATGATTTCTTTATTATTTTTAACGTCAAGCCTTTCAAAAGGCTATGGCACTATATTCTGGCAGTGGAATGAAAATTTGCTGCACAAATGGAGTGCCATAGATTATTCCCATAGCTATGATTTATCAGTTTCCATCATTTGTATAACCCACATCTGTGGATTTTTAGTGTTTATGTAGGAAATCTCTATATTTAAAAACACAATTTCTACATTGTATCATTCAAGTAATTGCTTACATTTAGCATTATCGTATTTGTCTAGAATTCCATAGTAATACACTAGAAAGTCTGTTATAGAGTCGCGTTCTGGAAACTACCCATCGGTTCATACGCATTTAAAACACATGGCTTGCTTACACTCTAAAATAAATGAGCCATTTTAAGAGCTTGCAAACACACACTTACCAGGCTGAACCATTTGGACTGGATTTATAATCCTAGAGACAAAAATTAATTAAAGTTTTTCTTTCAGCGACTATAAAATAAACAAACCATTTTAGGTGCTAAGTATTTTATGGTTCCTAATAGCTAAACAGAATAAAAAGTCAAAGCCTAGCTCTTTACATAATACAGTATTCACAAAATACTGTAAATTTGCATTAAAATCAAGTTTTAGTTTAGGTTGCATTTTCCAAGTATACAAGAGTGTACTTTTCCGAATGTACAAGAGGCGTAATAGAAGATGCCATTCGGAAGAGTGCCAGCACAATACTCATAGGGTACTATTAGGGTTCATTTATACAGAAAGATTATCTGACAGATTATCTGCCAAAGATTTAAAGCCAAAGCCAGAAATGGATTTGAAAAGAGGAGAAATCTCAGGCTTTCCTTTATGACCTGATCTCTGTTTATAGTCTGTTTCTGACTTTGGCTTCAAATCTTTGGCAGATAATCTGTCAAATAATTTTTCTGTGTAAATGGACCCTTACATGGCCTGATCAATATTGTAAACGAGCATTGATCTGTTAGATCGGCGCTCATTTACTGGGCCTATTACAAAGCCCATTAATTGTTTAGCAAGGGCTGCACGGACATCGTTAGCAATGCCTGTGCAGCCTTTGCCCAGACAGTTAATACATTACCTGTCCACGCTCCCAGTCTTCTCCCTTGCTTTGCATGCCTCCCAGTCCCACGGCTGCAGCTTTGAAGCCGACAGGCCACTCAGCCAATCACTGGCTGGGACTGCAGCGGCCAGTGATTGGCTGAGCAGCCTGTCAGATCAGAGATCGTCTCTGAAG
This sequence comes from Dendropsophus ebraccatus, assembly GCF_027789765.1. Taxonomy (NCBI): domain Eukaryota; kingdom Metazoa; phylum Chordata; class Amphibia; order Anura; family Hylidae; genus Dendropsophus; species Dendropsophus ebraccatus. Next base: position 67,780,424 of record NC_091461.1, on the reverse strand, counting down.
CTACAGCTGCAGGGCCAGGATGCATGCAGAGTGCAGGAGAAGACCGGGAGTGTGGACAGGTAATGTACTAACTGTTTGTTCAATCATCAGCCGGTTACCACACATCGCTATTACACGTAGTGATGAAGCCCAATAATTTTAAGTCAGGACCTACAGAAATTATCAGCCGATGATCGTTTCATCGGCTAATCGTTGTCTCTATTACACGGCATAATAATTGGCTGAATCGTCCCAATTCGGCCGATTATCCCTCGCTGTAATAGGGCCTATAGAAAACAGTCTGTAGCACATTTGTAAATGCAAAGTGAATTCAGTTTATTTACAGCATGAGAAAGGGCCAAACCCGGTAAATATTAAACACAATAGCACATCATACACAGGACCAGACCAGCACCAGGAGTGCTATCAGACAGACTTGCCTCTGTGACGTTGCGAAAGACTCTGAGTGGGTCCAAAAATTGCCAAATGTTTTGCACCGGATATTGTAGGTGCTCATGTGTGTAATATTTACCTGGTTTGGCCCTTTTTTATGCTGTAAATAACCCATTCACTTTGCATTTCAAATTGCGCTACGAACGTTTTGTTCTCCATAATTCTTCAGTATGTTTTTAGTTGCATTATTGTCAACTATTTTAGTTTTTACTTCTGATAATTTGGGTTAAATAAAAGGATGGTTAAATAAAAATCATCAAAACCATAACTTGAATAATTTGGTTTGATATACCTATATTGGTTTTAAAGAAAAAAAAAAACAATGGCCCACAGACTAAAAGGAACCTGTCACTGAAAGCACTATGACTAACCACAAGCAGCATGCAAGCTCCAATGATTATTATCAGCTATGTTGAACTTTAAAGTGTTGCTGCTTTTTAGAAGAAAAACAATGTAATGTTCTGGGCTCAGGAGAAGTTTCTGCTGGCAGCTGTTCCCATGCCGTTCACGCTTAAATATAACTGTGATCATCTGACCTATTGCTAAATCATTCTGCTTTGTAAATTGGTATTTATATAATTTTTTAGTTTATTATTTGTATTGTCCGATTTACACCAGAATGAAATGTTTCTGAAACATTAAACTCTTTGTTCTGTATGTAACAGCTGGAATCATGATGTTACAGTAAACCTTGCTAAATATTGTGAACTGTATAAATAGAGATGTTTATAAGCCATGTCACTATAATTGGTAGCTTACAAAATAACACAACATTTTTTTTTACAAAGAAACGTTTAAAAAACATGTGTCAGCAGTGTTCAATTCATGGGATTTTTTTTTTTTACCATTTTATGTTTGAAGGAATCGGGATTTATAGATTGTAGGTTTATTAAATCCAGAACTGTGGATTATTGTCCATACAAATATTTTCCATATGTAGCAACCTGACTTTTGTTAAAATGTTTTATTTCTTTACCCAGGACATGGCTTTCTAACATGGTTATTAGTGATGAGTGAATAGTGAGATATTCGAATATTCGATATTCACACAAATATCCCGCGAATATTTGAATATTCAATCAAATATTCGATCCCATTAAAGTTTATGGGAACAAGTATTCGTTTAGTGAAAAACATCTATTTGATGTCATGATCGCGCCTGAAAAGGCATCAGTGCCACCCTCTGCTACGAAGATTCGACCTCTGCGCCAAAGACTGCGCTTTTGGCCATAATCTTCCATTTATTCTGTGTTTAGTTTGCCTTGTTTTTGCCCTGTCTGAACTGTGTCTTATTCCTTCTGGTCTGCTAATTGTTTTCCCTGCCCCACCCGTGTCTGTTCTTCTAAGTTTCCTCTGGTTATGTAACAGTTAACCTGCCTTGCCTCAGTGATTGACAGCTGGTCCCTCCTATCATCTTCTGGACTTGGTTTCTGGTGTCCTATTTAAGATTTCAGCTTCTGCCTGTGCCTGGCCGGTTATTGACTTAGTCTCTGCCTGCTTGTGTGTTCTGTTTTCTGGTTTCTCCTGACTCCTGCTTAGTATCTTTTGACCTCCCTTGCTTGCCGCCTGCCCCTGACCTCATTGCCTGTTTTCTGACTACGCTTTTGGATCCGATTTTGTACTTTTGCTGCCAGATTGTTGTGACCCGGACTGTCGACCATTCTTTATTGTGTTTTGTCTTTCTGTCTTGTCTTTTTGTCCCACCAAGCCAGTGCAGGGACTGCCGCCCAGTTGCTGCCCTAGGGTTTAGCCTAGGGGGGCAAATAGGTAGTCAGTGGGCGGGGCTGAGCTTAGGGCTCACTGTCTCTGTGTGTCTGGTGTCACCGGTTCCTGACATTTGACCATTTGGATGGTAAAACCGAAAGCTGGGGGATTTGAACGCTTATCGAATATTTGTCGAATATTCGCGGGATATTCGTACGAATATCGAATATTTGAATATCTCACTATTCGATTGAATATCTATTCGATCGAACAGTATTTGTTCATCACTAATGGTTATACTATTGTGATTCTTAAACTGATATTCTATATTCTTTCAACAGGTGGTAGCTTTAGACCCAGACCTTGCTGAAAATGGCACACTGGTTTACAGCATCAACCCTGCAAACAGGTTTTATACCCTGAATAGTACCACAGGGAAAATCCGTACTACGGGTGTCGTCTTAGACAGAGAGAACCCAAATCCTGAAGAAGCAGAAATGATGAGGAGAATTGTTATCTCTGTAACAGACCGTGAGTATTCAAAACAGTGACGTTGTTATGACGGTATGTCGCCTTCTTAGCCTTATGTAATTTCTGGTCGCCACTAGATTTTCAAACAAATGTCCTGAGAATATTGGAAATCCTTCTATTTGGGAACTCTTAAGAATGTAAAATGATTGACACTGAGAGTTTAAACTGACCGTAAACTGACCCATGCTCTAGGCCTGCAACGCCTCTTCTTTCTTCCTCCATGCCTTCCTCATCATTATGAACTCCCCTGGGTAGGATCTCTCCAAATTATCACTTGTGTGAATACTGCACATGTACCTTAACGATCCACCACATGTGCAGTGTTCAGACAAGTGATGAATAGGAGAAATCTTTCTAGGAGCATTCCTAATGGTGAAGAGGATGGAGAGGTGGTGCAGGCCTAGGGCACAAGTACTCTTGGCCATGCCAATTTGACACAGGTCTGCAAGTTCAAAAGTTGTTTTTTTGGACAATAACTGCATCAGCTGACAGCTCTTTTGTTACAGCTACATAATGGTGATGTGGATTCTCTAAGGTGTAATCTATTTGGTGCTGGCTAGACTGGGGTGCACAGTATGAGAAATCTTCAACTCCTTACCCTTAAAATTCACAAGGATGTATGAATTTTGCTTTAAAATGGTCTTTTAGTCACCATCCCCACAATAGTCATTAGAAGTAACACTGATTCAGTAGTAATGTAGTCAGGAACCAAGACAATGGTTCCAACTAGAGATGAGTGAATAGTGAAATATTCAGTGATTCGAATAGCTCCCGATATTCGTATATTCGAATGAATATCGAATCCCATTATAGTCTATGGAAAAAAATACTTGGGACCTGGAAATTAATATTCGACCACTAGGAGCCCACCAAGTGCACAATAACACCTCAGGAAATGCATATAGAACAGCAGTGGAAGCATGCCTGGCTCCATCTAACACTAATTCTAAAACTAACACACAAATTTTCCCAAGTGTACGCTGAAGATTCACGACAAATTATGAATATAAAGTAGAAGAGTACTTTTCAGTCTAGCAGTACCTACTTGCGTATGTATCAGGTCAGGTGCAGTGTAAAATACGAAATAATTAACTAAATTAATTACGAAAAAAGAAACGATAACTACAAATCAGTAGTAGCAAGATAACAGGTATTATCCCACACTCACAGTATGCAGCTGTATACCAGATATATAATTGTTTTTACAACAATAAAATTAAAGGCCTGGTCAACACCTTTACAGGATGCAGACTGTGCAAATCAGTAGTTATAAGATAACAGGTATTTTCCCACACTCACAGTATACAGCCGTATACACTATCAGTAGATGTCTGAACACACTGCCTGTCTCACAACAGCTTCTAAATATATGGTATTCATACTTGTAGCCCTAACAAGGGCTTTTGGGGGTCCCTTCCTACCTAACTTCACTTTTCTCTCCCTGGTAAACAGCCTGTCCCTCTCTAGCTCCAACCAGCAGGTGACACAAATCTGAAATGACTATTCTTATATTCAGAATGTGACATAGTTTAGCCAGCCAATCACAGTCAGAGTTTTTTTTTAAGTCCTGCGTATTCCTAGTGCCTGACCCTCCCCCCTGCATGTTTATTGACAGAAAAAAAAGCACCAGGGGGGAGTTGAGGTTGAATCAAAATTTTACTGTGTTGCTATTCGAATATTCAAACGCATTCGAATAGCGAACTATTCGATTGAATAGTATTTTCTCATCACTAGGCCAGATAATGAGACAAAACTGTATTTAGGATTGTGGGCAGCAGTTAGAGACCCACATCCAAGAGGCAAAGCATGACAGGACCATTCCCCTAAAAGCAATCTGTGAGCCTAAATTCAGTTCTCAAACTGCTAACACTGTCAGATATTTGTTAGGTCAAGGAGATACATGGTACCTCTCATATATCGGTCTGTGTTTCCAGAACAAAGAAACAAAGAAAAATGCTTTTATTTTTCTATAGTATAAAAAGTCAAAAGGCTTTCCCAAGCTCCTGAAGTGCAATATACTGTAAACCTTACCAAACCCCTCTTATACCTGGGTATACATAGGTATGTGAAAGTAAACATGTGTCTACATGACCTAACAATGTCAGCAGTTTGGAACGTGAATTACAACTGACAGATTCCCTTTAAAATATTTCACCAGAAGTCATGTCATGCTGAGGTGAGGATTTCCATCTTCAGCCATATTCCTATAGCAGGATTGTGGCAGAAAATGGGAGCCTGAGCATAAAATGCAGAAAGGTCTGGTAGCCTACCAACCGGATGCCACCATTGCAGGGCCCATGGCAATCACCAGGGCTCAGCCTGTAACTTCTCAAGATGAGTAACACTATTGCATAGGTAAGGTTAGCTTTACAGATGATCCTATTCATGGTTTCATGATTGATATCACTTTCCTACCTCACTGTGCTTTGTATTGACTGTGGCAGTCACAGTCATATTGATGATTCCAAACATGTAATCTATTGATCTTTTTGACAATCCCTATACATGCAATTCAGTTGCATTAGCATTTTCATTATATCGCTTAAGACTGAAGCAAGTTGTGAACCTAGTTTAGTCGCAGTCTTCTAAATAGAAATCAATTATAACAACATAGTAAATAACGTATTTAACGGTAATGAACGTCCTTCAGTATTCCAGACTCTTTTTTTGTAGGTTATTGATGTGATCTCATCTTTCCTTGGCAGGTGGAAGACCTCCTCTCCGCGCCACAAGCAGTGCTACAGTTTTTGTGAATTTGCTGGATCTTAATGATAATGACCCCACATTTCAGAATCTGCCATTCATTGCAGAGATCCTGGAGGGCACGCCTGTCGGAGCATCTGTATTCCAGGTAATCATGTCTTTGTTTTCCAAACAACTAAATGAATTTATACTTCTATGAAAAATGAGTCTGAAACATCAAAATCCAGACCTGTTGTAGCTGAAGTGAATTCAAAGACCATATGTCATCTACACCCTGCCTTCTAGACTGTAGAACAATTCAGTTAGAATCATATCATGAATATATATTACCGTATTATATTATTAGTCCAACTCTCTTAAGCACATAACTGGGCCCCCTTGTGTACATGCTGACAGCTACCTGACCTATCCAGCGACCTCTCATTTACTGCTAAATAACAGGGAAAGTAACAGGCCAAAGCTCTCATAAATCTGCTAATAAATATGTAAAATCATTTGTTAACCCTTTCACTGCCACCAATAGATCCTTGACATTGCGGGCTGTGAAGTGTTCTGCAGTGAAAGGATAAATACCCTTTAGAGAACATTGCTAATTTTCACTCTTTTTAGTATGAACAACTCTATAAGATTTCTACAAAAAAAGTTAATATTTAATTTTTTATTTCCTTTATAAATAACTGCACTACAGGTGGTGGCTATTGACCTAGATGAAGGGTTAAATGGTCAAGTAACTTACAGAATGCAGGTTGGAATGCCGCGGATGGACTTCATTATAAACAGCACAAGTGGGCTTGTCACGTCTACAACTGTTCTAGACAGAGAGAGGATTGCGGAATATTACCTCCGGGTTGTAGCCAGCGATGCAGGATCTCCATCCAAAAGCTCCACCAGTACTCTTACAGTTCGCGGTAATGTCCTGTTTCCTTTCAATGTTATTTTTCTGTTGTTTGTGTATTTTTCTATGTAGTTTTATACGCCATTCTTTAATTGGCACCCTTACCTGGTTAGGAGCAGGCAGTGATAGAGGTGAATTATTACACATCTATTAGAATGCATAAGGCCTGTATTTACTGCACAGAAACTCAGAATGTAAATATTTATCGTTAGTTTACTTGTTTTATCTAGTCATTGATTGAACCAGGGATGTTTCCTTTGTGTTATTTCTGGTTATTCCATTTTTTACAGTTGTAGCATATTCTGCTACAGCAGAAAGGTATTTTGGTAAAATGGGAACAATTTTTCCTCTTCCTCTTTTCCAAGTAAACTAAATAAATCCAGAGGTGCTTACAGTAAGTTGCTTCTTTATTAACACTCCAAGTGCCTAATCTAGTAGGGAGGACGTGCAACCTCTCCCCTATCCAATGGCCATTTAATGCCTTAGATGTAATACAAATGTGGTGACTTCACTGTACAAAAAAAAGATCAAACAGGGAACAATAACATTGTACATTAAACTTGGAGCTTGCTTCTCACAGGACAGCAGTATAATAGTGTCTGTCGTTTAACCCTATTGGTTCTTAGCATAATACAATTTGTCCACTATTGCCATAATTTTTTATGCGTGTCATGTCTCCCCTTATTAGGTCTTACATGCATAATACCAGCAGATTTCAATAAATACGGATTACAAATTAGAATTGTGATCATTAAGACTGGGAGAGCCCTTCCGCCTGTTTACTGAAAACATATACTCCTTTATCGTAATCTATAGACAATGGATCGTGTTTCCAATATAGAAATAATTTTAATGGAAAATGTATACAATATATACTGCATCAGGATGTAGATGGTAGGACATACACAATAAAATATAGAGTCAGAAGGTACACTATAAAAGATTTAATTTCTTACAAATTATAATGTACATTGTATTGTATTGTATTGTATATTGTATTATTTTGTTCTTATAATTATTTTTATATTGGAAAGATGATATGCACATCTGCAAGACGAGCATATGCGTTCAGTAAGCAGGGTTAAAGGCTCTCTCCATCCTATCGATCATCTATGTACCTGTCACAATGCTAATGCATATGTATTGAAATCTGCTGGTATTATGAGTGCAAGACCTAACAAGAATAGATATGACATGCATATGAAGCGATTGCAGTTACAGACAATGGGCCAAATTTTTCAAACTGAATAAAATAGAAACTAGTGTAAACTGCCCACAGCAATGAATTACAGCTCAGCTTTTATTTCACCAGAGCTGAAAACAGGGCTTTTACTGGTTGCTATAGGCAGTTTTTTACATATTTCAATAAACATGGGCCAAACTGTATTTAACAAGGTGAGTCAAAAGTCTCAGGACACCCCTTTATTGAGGAAACTAAAGAGAAAATGAGAATATTTGCGCCTGTGTCTGGAATATCATCACCATCTTGAAAACCACCAAACTGGACATCAGATTTGTAATACTGTATCTCTTGTGGGTCAAAAGATATCATTCAAAAAAGTTCAAACATTATCAAAAGTTCATAACAATTTGATCCAGCACCCTCAGCTCTGTGTTTAGCAGAACTGTCCTCGGTGCTGAACATAGACCTCTAAGGTGCGAACTCCAATGAACTTTTTAAACTTTTCAACTATAAAATATATTGCAAATCTGATTGCTGCTATTATTTTTTATTCAGATAATTTTGGTCTTTATTGATATGTTACATGACCACCTTGCCCTTGATTTAACATGGTGGCTTTCAAGATTGTGGTTAAATAACAGAAACTATTTTAGTACTTTCCTGTGAGACGCAAGGCCTACATATATTGTACCATGTTAATGCTTCCTGTTTGAGCGGGGGATACAGCAGACGTACACCATGGAGAAGGCCACAATCTGCGTCTTCTCCATGGCGTATGCCAGGGGTACATCTTGAGTAAATGTGCGCCTTTGTTTTTTTGTTTTTTTTACATTGTCTGTTCCCTAAATTAATAGGGCATTGGAGCTCATGCACTCAGCACACAGAACACTTGGGTGGCTGCACATCTCATTGGTATGAAGTGAATGCTTCTAGGATAAAATACCATACAGCAGAGGACTCATGCAGCTGTATGGTAGTCCTCTTAAATGGGTGTACAAGGAGCAGAAAAATATCAGATTTATTTTGCTCCCCAGCACAGTCTCTTCCCAGAACCTTCCAAGACGTGAGGAGGCAGGTGTGGGTCTTAATCATCACCTGTGGGTAAAACCAATAGCTAACCTATAGCTGTACAATGTTGCAGATGTAGCTTTGACATTTTCTTTTATCCCAGAAGATATACTTGCAAGACATGGGAAGACTGGAAGTAAGTTTTGGGAAGGGAAGGGAGTCCTGTTCTCCATACAATCGCCTTTAAGGGTCTGTAAAAAAACTTACGAGTCAGTATGAATTTAACAGAAAATAAACATGTGGTATGTTTTTTATGCAAATAGGATAAAATCTCTTTATACAGTACATTGCGGCACACATGCTTTGTATGGCTCCATTCTAAGGAACCACATGGCCTCTGCAGACTGCCATACAAAATCTGTGCACTTGGCTTAGCTTTGTGTGTGTGCCGTTAGTGTTATATCGGCTTTAAAATGATTTTCTGTTTCTATTATTACTGAATCCATTCCTTCTTGTTTTTAGTCCTGGACATCAATGATGAAAGTCCAACTTTTTACCCATCGCTGTACAATATTTCATTGGCGGAGAATGTACCTCGAGATTTCATAGTGGTTCGTCTGAATTGCTCTGATGCAGATACGGGATTGAATGCTGAACTAAGTTATTTTATAACAGGTATGTATTTCATACAGTTTCATCATGAATTATGGACTCTGTGGAGTGTAACTACAGATAGAAGAATAGTTTCTTTCTGCCTAAGTTAAAGGGGTTGTTTAGGGAGCAAAAGATGGCTGAATCCTTCTGCTCCTGTGATTCCACGTCTCAGAAATGTTCCTTCTGAGACATAGAAGTATTTCCCTATTATCGTGTGAGGGCGACGTCAATCCACACACGAAGTCCAAGCCGTGGAATCACAGAAAGGGAGTGCCAGGAAGTAGCCGGCATCAGCTGTCTTCTGCTCCCCTGACAACCTTTTTAAAGAGTAGACATGTTCTGTGGTTTTTCTTGTGAGAGGTAGGCACCATGATAATTGGTAAATTTGACTCACTTTTTGACTACAACACCCCAAAACAGAGGCTTTGATCACTCTTAACATGTCTTAAAGGAACACTTTATATGCTGGTCCTTTAAGAGATGTGGCATCTTTATATAGTATAGCAGGACTTTCCAAGATGAAAACCCAGGCACTTCCCAGGTAAAAGATCCCCTCCAAGTTTACCCACCAGTATGATTGGCAAAATAGGTAAGTTTACATTTGTATCCACCATCTAGTGGTGGTAGCAGTTTAGTGGAGGAAAAAGTACTAATAGGTGAGCTTTAACAAGAATATTTATGTTAACATTCCCATAGATTATTATATGAATATATGCTTTTATTATTTACTATTGAGGACAATGAGTAGAGAGATGAAAATGCTTATAGTGTGTACAGGGAGTAAGTGACCGGCAGAATTGTTAAGCAGGCAGTGCAGCGTTCCGATAGTGATTTGTGATAATTATACAGCAATGTAATAATTGTAGGCCTAGATTTCTCACCCAGTGGGAGGTTATTGAGACAACATGTAATTGTTCTGGATGGATCAGGACCGAGCAGCTACAAGCCATGTGTACAGCATAGTGTATGGCACTGTTCCAGCTAATAATAAAATTCAACAACTGGTGACCTAAAGAGACAATTAATTGATTAAACGGATTTCTAAAGTGTAAATTGATGGCCAAAAAATGGCAGAGGAAGTCTGAGGCATAACTAATGAAAGAAAGAGATCATACAAAGATCCATTTCCTACTGCCCAAGGCAAAGTGTACAATTTGTAAACTGTCTCATTAGCGCTTCCCTTAAGTGCAGATTACTATTCTATTATTGCTAGTTACCTCTTCATCCTTGTCAGGTTTTTTAAAGAAGAGCTCACGCCACACTGTCTAAAATCAAATAGATCACATTGGCAGGATAGTGTATGTGCAACAGAATCAGTGGTGATGCGTCGCCCTCTACTGGTGATAGTGAAATCCTGCTTCCTCCTGCTTATCTCTTCCCTGCCATACTGAACAAGTGGGCTCTGTATCACACAGGAAAAGATTTCTGTAATCTTCTTCACCTATCTGATTTCTGTCAGCTTTTTTCATTTTCTGCTTTTACCAAGGTCTTCTCATTTCCACTACAGACAGCCCTCCCAAACTATATTTTCTAAAGCTCTGTCAACTGAAAAACAGGGTGAAATACATTCTATGTGTCCTTTATAGCTAAGAAAAATGTTAAAACTATAATCGTGATAAAACAAATGCATTACCCATAGGGTGGTGCATATTATATCATATAGCAACTAGGAGACAAACATGAGAAACTCAGTGATACAAGGCATTTTCCTATGAATGTGAGCTGTATTGCATTTATTACATAAAAAGGTTTGGAAGCTGCAAATTTCTATTCATATTCTATTCATATTTCATATTTAGTACCCCTATTGCTATATTAGCAGGTTCAAACCTGCTTATATAGCGTCAGAGACATGGCTGAAAAGAGGGAAGGATAACATGAAATCAGGATAGCTTTTATTGTACAGCAAATATTTTTCCCAACCAATCATGAACCACTCATAGGATGATGTCAGAGCCACTATAAAAGCAGATGCACATAGCTTCATTAGCCATTTTGGAGATAGACAAACAAGCTGGCATACATTTTAACATTAACTTTGCCTTAAAAATTAGCTTAAAAGTAAGCTAATGCCATGCTGGCCATGATTGTACCATGCTTTGTGGACTGATACAGTAAAGGAATGCTATAAGGCAATAAGCTGGGACAAACCCAGTTTAGTGTCTGGTCTGATGGTATGTGGGGGTGCAGAGTAAGGGTATGTTCACACTGAGTAAATCAGGCAGAATTCAGCGGCGGAAAAATCCCGCCTGTCTCAGTGCCCCATAGCCTGTCTATGGGAGTGCGCATGCTTCTCGGCTGCCGCGGCTTTCCGCTCAGGGAAGTGACATGTCACTTCTTCGAGCGGAGAGCGGCGGCAGTGGAGGAACGCACGCCCTCCTATAGACAGGGCTATTGCACACTGAGACAGGCAGTGTGAATACACCCTAAGAGAAAAATAAAAGGGATGAAAAACCGAACAATTTTCACCTGTATAAGAGAAGGCACAGTGTGTTCAGAGTACAAACAATAGGTATGGCTGGAGCAGGGGTTACTCTTTTTGAGTGTTGGGGTGCCTGGAGTTTCTAGACTTTGCTGTCGCCCCAAGTGTCCTTCACAAATGTATTGTACATCTGGTTGGTTCCCAGTGAATCTTTAAAGTCTTTATTCACTTTGAGCTGGAATGCCCACTGCGGGGTAGAGGTCCTTTGAATAAATATAGCTTGGACAGACACTTGGCTCATATGTCCAGCATGAGGCTCTTGAATGTCCTAGGGTAAGCTATGGGGCATGTGTCACTTTCCACAGGCTTTGTATAATCTTCTTTCTGTAAACTTTGCTCCTACTTTCTTCTTTAGAAGGATACTGTGATGAATTACCACTATGAGTTTTCGCCAGCAGCTTTTCAGCCATGAGCAACACTGGGTTCAGGCATAACTTGGCAAGCCCTCTCCTTTCTGTCATTGGAGACTCGGGAGGCCTCCATAGACCTTATACTGTCTTGCAGACCAGCCAACTTTAGTATAAAGTGTATGAGGACCATCACTCTTAGCCAAAATGATACAAATGCAATAGCAGCATTACAGAAGTACAGAACATTTTTTATATAAAAAAAACCACAACATTAATATTGAGAAAATAAGTGACCCAGAGAACAATGTTATTTGACCCTCTGCTTATTAAAAAGATGTCTCAGACTGGCAGAGCTTGTAATCCTGCATTTGACAGTGACTAAAATACATGATTATATGCAATGATTAGTCACAATGAGCAAACAACTTGACCATAGTAAGTAAAGTGAGCAAGTAAAGGGAGACCCACAGCACCCAACTTTGTCTAACAAAGCATTTCATGTGTTTCATGTATTTTGGGCATGGACATTTTTCAGTCAATCTCGCATTTTTATAAGGACTGAAAAACTCAAAATGACACCTAATAAGAATTTTTAAAAAATCCACCAAAATGGCATAAAAATGTGCTGCTATTTTTATTGAAATTTTAAATACCAGAAACTAAGTTTGTGTGAAGGATCTCTTAAGGAGATTGAAGCCTTTTTAATGTGTTCACTTTTGATTGTCTTGGCAACACACCTCTACTTTTTGCCCAATTAAGTTTGATTGAATATGTCTATTGAAATACTTCTGAGGTGAATGACACATAATTATCAGCCTGCAGTAACACAGCTTCAATTACAGTATTCAGTCGGCTACAATACACACCTTCTCTGGGTGACGGGCCTCTAATCACTCTAATTGTCAGAAGAATACAGTTTATCTTAATCAGATACTTGTGTTAATAAGGGTTCCGCTTACCGTGCATCAGAATGTAATGCAATACTAATCTATGATCCAGGTTTTATGTATACTGACTGTGTTACCATTATATGTACTATTCTGGATCATTGATATTTTTTATATAATTTGCTTTAACGCTAATTTGTGCAATATACATTCACTACTTTAACCCTTATTCACTATCGGCTACTAACTAAAAAGTTTATAGGTAACTAGACATTTAAAGGGCATGTCCACAGTCCAGCGAGCTGACAATTGAAGCTTTTTGCTCCTCAGAACTCACTCACTTCTTTTGATTTCACACTTTGGTGACATTGTGCAGTTATTTGGGTTTTGCTGTTATAAAACAGACAGTGATGATGACCACCTGAGCTGTGCTTGCACCGTGCTGAATATGTTCTTATACTGCATACTGTTATGGTACCCTCGCAGAGGTCTGTGGGCAAGTAGACATTGAAAAATGAGGCTGCAGATCATTGTCAAGTCTGTGAGAGGGTTTTAGAGGCTGTGTATAGGCTTTGGGGCTGGCATAATGACAATGCACACCATGGGAAGGATAGATGGCTCATATTACAGGAGAGTAAGGATGAACCCGAACGCTCGGCATCAGATTCCCGCTGTCTGGCCGCTCCGCGCAGCGGGTGGATACAGCGGGAGGACCGCCTGGAAAACTGGGATACAGCCTATGGCTATGGCTGTATCCCAGTTTTCCAGGCGGTCCTCCCGCTGTATCCACCCGCTGCACGGAGCGGCCAGACAGTGGGAATCATTGCCGAGAGTTCAGGTTCGTAAGAACCCGAACCTTAGCAGGTTCGGACCATCCCTACACGAGAGAATCAGAAGACTGCTTTATAGGGCGCTGCAAGGACAAAATAGTAGGGGTTTTCTAATAAATTTCTAATAGAAAAATCAACCAATTAACCAGTGTGCCATTGTGAATATATAGCCGAAAAGAACGTTTTTGTTAGAAAACCCCTTTAAGGTGGCCACACCAATGTAGGAAAAAAATAGGCTGAGGTGAAACCATCATGGAACAAATTATTGCCTGATGAACAATTTAAGTCCATATGGGTTGTCAGACTGGCCGTACATGATCAGGGGCACCATGCAAAGGATAAATTATCTTTCTGGGAATATACTTAGAATGTTTTAGGAATCTTTTTTCTGAAAGATCATATATGAATGAAAGATCCTTTCTCCGCAAAGAATATTTTGTTTAATTGTCGCACAGAAATTTCAAACATGGCCAACTTCTTTTAAGACAATATTGGTCTGTCATCCGCTAAAATGATCATTTGCTGTTAATTTTCCACCAACATATGATTGATTTGGTTAAAATAGACTGCTTGCATCAACTTTAACCTAATGAACTGTCAAGATCAAAGCAAATGCTACATATGTATTTCTGCATAAGAGGGATATGAAGCAAACACTATTTGTATTCATGAATTGTAATAAAGAAATAAGATTTACATAAATTTTGAGGTCATTTAATCAGGCAAGGGTTATAGGATGATTTTATCTCAAGTTTTATGCCCAGCTTTAAGCAAAAGAATACTTTAAAGATGACTTTCTCCATATTATCAATATAGACGGTAGTTAGCAATATGTTCTGTGTACTGTACAGTATATACACTTTCAATTTATCAGAAATTCCAGAGTTCATTCATGTTCAAAGCAGTGTTGGATATTATGCACTTTAGTCTTCTGTTTTTATTTTGAGCTAGATATGTTTTTTTTTTCTAGGTGGGAACCAAGATGGAAAGTTCATGGTTGGGTTTCGTGATGGCATTTTAAGAACGGTTGTGAATCTTGACCGGGAGACCATGGCCTCTTATAGTCTAATCCTAGAAGCCATAGGTAAGAAAATACATTTGGTTAAAATTATATATATATACACTCACCGGCCACTTTATTAGGTACACCTGTCCAACTGCAATTTACCACTTAATTTCTAATCAGCCAATCACATGGCGGCAACTCAGTGCATTTAGGCATGTAGACATGGTCAAGACAATCTCCTGCAGTTCAAACCGAGCATCAGTATGGGAAAGAAAGGTGATTTGAGTGCCTTTGAACGTGGCATGGTTGTTGGTGCCAGAAGGGCTGGTCTGAGTATTTCAGAAACTGCTGATCTACTGGGATTTTCACGCACAACCATCTCTAGGGTTTACAGAGAATGGTCCGAAAAAGAAAAAACATCCAGTGAGCGGCAGTTCTGTGGGCGGAAATGCCTTGTTGATGCCAGAGGTCAGAGGAGAATGGGCAGACTGGTTCGAGCTAAAAGAAAGGCAACAGTGACTCAAATAGCCAACCGATACAACCAAGGTAGGCAGAAGAGCATCTCTGAACGCACAGTACGTCGAACTTTGAGGCAGATGGGCTACAGCAGCAGAAGACCACAACGGGTGCCACTCCTTTCAGGTAAGAACAGGAAACTGAGGCTACAATTTGCACAAGCTCATCGAAATTGGACAGTAGAAGATTGGAAAAAACGTTGCCTGGTCTGATGAGTCTCGATTTCTGCTGCGACATTCGGATGGTAGGGTCAGAATTTTGCGTCAACAACATGAAAGCATGGATCCATCCTGCCTTGTATCAGCGGTTCAGGCTGGTGGTGGTGGTGGTGGTGTCATGGTGTGGGGAATATTTTCTTGGCACTCTTTGGGCCCCTTGGTACCAATTGAGCATCGTTGAAATGCCACAGCCTACCTGAGTATTGCTGCTGACCATGTCCATCCCTTTATGACCACAATGTACCCAACATCTGATGGCTACTTTCAGCAGGATAATGCGCCATGTCATAAAGCTAGAATCATCTCAGACTGGTTTCTTGAACATGACAATGAGTTCACTGTACTCAAATGGCCTCCACAGTCACCAGATCTCAATCCAATAGAGCATCTTTGGGATGTGGTGGAACGGGAGATTCGCATCATGGATGTGCAGCCGACAAATCTGCGGCAACTGTGTGACGCCATCATGTCAATATGGACCAAAATCTCTGAGGAATGCTTCCAGCACCTTGTTGTATCTATGCCACGAAGAATTGAGGCAGTTCTGAAGGCAAAAGGGGGTCCAACCCGTTACTAGCATGGTGTACCTAATAAAGTGGCCGGTGAGTGTATATATTAAAATGAAATGTTTGGAACTCAGATTTAGTATCTGTTTTCAGATAATGGACCTGCAGGAAATAGGAAAACAGGTACAGCCACTGTCTTAGTGACAGTACTGGACATCAATGATAACAGACCCATCTTTTTGAAAAGTAGTTATGAAGCTACTGTTCCTGAAAATATCCCTGAATCCAGCAGCATCATTCAGGTATTTGAAATTGTCCATTTTTCCATGTTGAATCTACGTTTGTCTAGAAAATAAAATAAAAATAAAACTATTCCCAGAAGCAACAGACCATTGCAGCAACTGTCTGACGCTGACCATTTGGTCTGATACTTGTTATGTACATAATTATTATTACCGATATTAATGAATACTTATCTGGTCTTTCCTACTTGGCTTATCGGCTTTCCATAACAGTGCAAATGTCCATATATACACCTAGGCCCAGATTTATCAAAGGGTGTAAACATACACTGGTGTAAACTGCCCATAGCAACCAATCCCAGCTCCTCTCTCATGTTACCAAAGCTGAAAGCTGAGCTGTGATTGGTTGCTATGGGAGGTTTACCCGATTGTATTTTTTTTACACCCTTTGATAAATCTCCCCCTAAGTGCATATACTCAAAAAGCATTTCCTCATTTTTTTTTCTTTTGTCCGTATAATGCTCACTCACCACCACTATTTCTGCTGTGTCATCTGTTACCTCACAGCTCTGCTGCATCTATTAATCTCATTGCTGCATCTGGGTCATGTGACCTTTGTCCAGCCACTATTTTAATTTTCAGACTGCAAACTGCATCCTCTCGCCTTCAGAACTACTATTAATCCCATGGTGCATCAGCACAGCATCACAAGGGCAACTAGAGCCCTATAATCTCTGCCTGCTAGGAGGGCAGTGTAATAATCTCTATATAGCTTTAAAGAGTAACTTTAAAGGAGACTTGTCACCCCTGCAGCCGGGGTGACAGGTCTCCTTTAATTCATAAACAGGTCTCCCTTAATTAATAAAATTTAATTTTTCTGAAATCAATAAATATTAATAGTACAAACGATTTTAAGAAACTCTGTAATTAGTTTTATTAAGCTAAAGAGTATCCTTCTGTACTCAAAAAGCTCGGGTAATACTAGATTATGTATACTGTTAGTTGGCTGACTACTTCCATAATGAATTAAAGTGTCACTGTAAAACAAAGCTATATGTACCAGAAATCCAAGTCCAGTCTCCTGGAGGCAGATTTTTAGTCTTGTGGAAAAAAGACACCAAATGCAGGAAGTCCTGCCGAGCGCTCACAGAGAAGCCAGTCATATGATTGACACATTGAGCCATGGCACTCTGTACTGGCTGGGACTTCATGTGTTTAGTCTCTTTTTTTTTTTTTTTTTTTTTTTCCAACCAGCACAAGACTAAAAAGCTGCCTTCAGGAGAGTGGACCTGGATTTTTTTTAAGGAAGATATAATAATAATAATAATAATAATAATAAAAATGTAAATTGATAACATGCTTTATATCTCATCTACTGTTAATTTACATTTTAAAAAAAATTATAACAACAGTTACACTTGTTAAAAAAGGTGAGAGTGCTTCTATAGGCTATGTTCACACAACGTCTTTTCAGCTCCATTTAAAATGACATCCGTTATTTTTAATCTAAAATAACAGACGTCATTTAGATGTCTAGCCTTCTCTTAGTGCAATGACGGCTGTTGGTACATTACTCTAGTTTTTGTTCACTAATTGGCCTTTGGGTGTGGCTTAATTGAAAAGTCCATTGAAGTGACTAAAAAACCCTGTGTGTGAACAACTAATAAAAAATGTGCGCTTACAAAAGATGTCTGAAAATAATTATCATGATCATTATTTTGACGTCCACAGTGATAACGTCTGTTATTCAATACATTGTGTGCATTGGACGTCCGTCCTTTCATTGACTTCAATGCATTGCAGTCAGTTAAATCGCGGCAACAACGGACATTATTTGAAATTGCAAAAGCGGACGCCTTTTCTCTATTTTTGACATTGTGTGAACATAGCCTAAAGCTTACAGATACATGTTGATAAATAGAATTTTATAGAAATCAATATTCATTTTTTGTTTTTTTTTGTAGCAGAAACTATATACCTTGAATTGGCATGTTCTGTGTGCATGTGCATATTTATTTGGATGAAATATTTATAATGGAATTGCTTCTATTTAATGTAGTTCCCTTGTGTAGGCAAATGGTGACACTGTTGAGCTTATCAATGAAATATAAAACACCCACATGAGCATGAAAAAGTCATAAGCAATTAAGTAAAAGATTCAAAACTTGTGTAAGATACAGAACAGGCAAACGCAAAATGTTTTGAAGAAAAAAAGGTTCCCCCCCCCCCTTTTTCTGTCTTTAGCTTTCTATGACGTTGTATTAAAATATGTTTAACAGAAGGTGACCATAAACCTTAGATAGCCTGCCACCTCCAGTCCCTACGCAAATATATTTCTAGCATTATTGTTCCATATACTGCAGTCTATAGGAATTATTTGAAAAAATGTAATGTCAGCTCACCGATCCAAGTCTCTCTCTGGTGCCCCGGACTCACCTCTGGCTGATGCGTGGTACAGCAATGCAAAGGAAAAAACTGGCAGTCCAGTACTGGAAGCAGTAGAGTGAGCTTTATTTCTCGAATGCACAGAGTAAAATCCAACCAACACCTAAGTGTAGTGACCCCATAGGACACGTTTCAAGGATCCATCCATTAACCCCTTAAAATCAAAGCCAATTTTGGTTTTTGCACTTTATGTTTAAAAGTCCATCTCATAGAGATCAATGCTGTGTATATATGTATATACACAGCAAAGATCAATTAGATCGGTCATAGATTGCTATGGCCTGCTGCAGGCCATAGCAATCTATTGCCGAGCCGGGATCAGCGTCATTCCGACGCTGAGGCCCGGCACGGGCAGAAGAACGTTTTTTCCCCCCACGATGCGATCTGTCCCACTAGACACCAGGGATGCACGGAGGAAAGCCTCTTAGTGCAGCTGTCAGGTTTGACAGCTGCACTTAGAGGCTTAATTAGCCGGCGCGGCAACGGGTCCCACGCTGGCTAATAAAGGCACTGCCCGGCTGCACATGTCAGCCGGGACCAGCGCCGTTCAGAGCGGGGTCCCAGCGGGACCTCGCTCTGAACACCCCCCTCGGCACCATGACGTATCAGATACGTCATGGGTCGCTAAGGGGTTAAGGAGGAACCTCTTGCTCCTCTAGTAATCCAGCCCTAATATGGTTGTCAGAACAGTCTTTTATGTGTTCATAGCATTTAAAGTGTCACTGTCACTTTCAAACCTTAATAAACAGTAGATATGAAATAAAGCAAGTTTGTAATTTACATTCATTATTTTATTTTTTTTTAGTTATGGAAAACACGACACTAGCTGTGTTCTGGCTCTTTTTTTTTTTTTTTTCAGTCTAAAAACATGAAGACCTGTGTTTCTTAGACCATCTGCACTCACAGAGAAGGCAGTCATGTGATTGATGGACACATTGAGCCGTTAAACTCTAGTTGTGGTTGAGAAAAAAAAGACTAAATACATGAAGTCTGACCAGTACAGACTAAAAATCTGCCTTCAGGAGACTGGGCCTAGATGTCTGCTAAGTAAAGCTTTGTTTTACAGCATGATAAAAAATAATAATAATAATAATGAATATAAATTGAAAACTTGCTTTATTTCACCTAAACTTTTGATATAGATTTTGAAATTTATAATGACAGAGACACTTTAAAAATTAAATTTTCCCTTAAGTTAATTAACACTATTGAACTAAAAATACATGCACTGTATCCATCAGCATTTCTCATGTATAGTCAAGGAAATTTAGGAAAGTTAGATTTAAAAAATATCTTATTTATGTGTTTGATCAATGGGAGTGAGAAATGAACTAAAAAAGCTTATGCCAATTAAAGAGATTTTATATACTATTCATTTAATTCGCACCAGACTATATTAAGAAAAGAACATTAGGTTTTAAAAGATACATTTTGCTCTTATTTGTCAAATATTTCATTAATTATGTATTTCTTTATCTTATTATTTTTATTAAGCATTAAAGGAGAAGTCCGGCCATTTTTTTAAATAGCAGGGGCATGGAGGAATATAAAAAACGAAACCTCACCTTCCCCCATGCCTCTCTAGTGCCAGATCGACGCTGGCTGTCCATCAGCCGGGACAGGCATTCTCCCCCAAGTCACGACGTCATCACAACTCGAAGGTCTCTGGCTAGTCACGTGGTGCATCGTGGGCATGGGGAGAGATAAGCAATTCTTGCTTGTTGTTTACTTTCCTACCTCTGTCACCTTTCCCAAACTTTTTTTTGTAAGCCAAATTAGTGGAGACAATAAAAGGAGACACCCTTAACAGTGGGCCATTTTTTGGAGCAATTCCAGTTTTCCAAATGCATCCCAAACTGCATTGTGTGCGCAAGTTATATGGGCGATTTTACTAAATATAATTCCTTCATCGTTCTATTAAAGTATACCTTGTCATGTAATTAAGTTAAAGACAAAGTGTAGGTGTATTAGCTGTAAAGGTTAGCGGCAGAATATAAGAAAGTACACATAAACCAAACATTATATTGTCTCCCACACAAGAAAAGGCTACGCTGCTTTATGCTTCTTTTATTTCTGAATATTCATCACCTCCAATTAGAGAAAATCCACTTGTGCTTTTCTTCACTACATAATTTCCCAGGTTTTGTATTTGCTTCTTATTGTCATTGAAGTGTTATATAAAAAAAAAAAAAATAGTTGTAAATATTTATATGTGTAAAAGGGCAACTTTTATTAGTGCTGCATGATTAATCTTTAATGATTGCAGACTTGTGAAGACATGCGGCCCTGTTACACCAGGCAGACATGACAACAATTCTATCACCAAACCCGGCTACAATGACAACTAAATTCACCTACATCTATTTCATGTGTAGACTTCATTATCCAGACATAAAATTAAGTTTGTACATGTGCAAAAAATCTTGAGCTCTAGCACTGACCAACAACTATTGGTCTGGATATGTGGTATTTGTGTCATTGCTACAGCACTGTTACTGTTTGTGCACTTACAGTACATTATTGTTCATTTAGACAATGGAGTCAATGAAGAGTCTAATTTGACAAGAGAAAAGAGATAACTAAATGGTGACTATGTCCCATTACATTTTTGTAGATTCAAAAAAAGACCAGTCTTGAGTGGTTGTTGTTTGCCTAGGACATGTCCTTTGGCACTGAGAGATTGGACGACTACGTCTGAAGCTGTTGATGGATTGCCTGAGTGAGCCTAACCTCTTCCAGAGTCTGAGCTGTGGTTCACTGGCATCTTCCACATGATAGGGCATAAATTCCCGGGGTCCATATAGAGACTGATCTAAGGCAGCAGGCTTGCACAGTGTTACAAAAATGAGGCAGGTGGCAAGGAGGAGGAAAATGCACACAAGAGAGATAATAATCGGTAATGGGTCGGTAAAATCCACTGGAATTTTGGTGGTATTTATTGAAATATTCTCCATAGTAGTGTTATAAAAGTCAGTAATCGCTGTGCTCTCAAGTGTTTCATTACTGAAGGGTACTGTAGGTTCAGCAGTCATCTTTCCTGGAAAAAAAAAAAAGGTGATTAATATCAATATGTTTTTTCTTGTCAATACACTAACAGGTGCACTTTTCATGTGGTTAAAGTATATCTGTCATGGTTCCAGATTTTTAAACTTCTATGTCAAGATGCAGCTGCTGACAGAAGTTTGGGCTGCTGTGGAAACGTTCTGTATCTGTGAGTTCCATGCATGAGCCCTATTAGGAGAAATAGGGATTGTGCATAAAACTCACAGATGCTTAAGTAATTTCCATGGCAACCCAAACTTCCGCCAACAATTGCGTCTGCACACGGACGTTCTGCAGCCCGGGAGGGGGGATGGGGGGCACTATATAATCATGTTTGGAGCAAGGCTGCAGTTGATGTGATTTTATTTTCCTGTTTTCCGCTAAATATTGGCCCTATGGTCTAACATGTCCCTGAAACACGGAAAAAAAAATCACAGGACACCATAATGAAAGTCAACACTACATCAGCACCCCAAGGAAAGTAAAACACTTACTGTATGTTTGTGTTATAGACTGTAACACAGCGAGTGACCAAACACATACTGAGTGTGCTGCATCCTGTGTGATAAAACACAAACACCATAGCACCTTTTGCATGTTAACTTATGTACCTGAAAGGTCAGACAGAAGGCACAATGATGCAGAATTTAACATAACAAAGAGGTGCTAAGTACCAATAAGTACCTGTTGTGGGTCCAAACAAAAGTGCTATAAAAATAGCGGTTACATGAGATACAATTAATAGATGGAATAGTTGGGAATCTTCTTGGTGCAATGTTCTTAGTTCATAAGCCTCAAAGCAGCCAATGATCTACCTTCATGGGCTGTTATGATAGAAAGTAACATGCAGAAAGAAGGCAGTTTTTCAATATATTACCAGCATTTAGCTGTCTTAAGCCTCTATTTTGATTCCATTACAATGAAGTATATTAATGCATAGTATTTTTTTTTTTCATACTTTTCGGTGACAATTCAAAAGGTAATTCCACAGAAAAACTACTGATGTTGTACCGACAGAATGTGCCAACATCTGGTACTCCAGCCAATCTACTAATCAGCACCAATATGGTGCCTGGTTGTAAAAATGTATAAAACGTAAAAGCCTCAGATTTGTACATTGTCTAGTTGGTGACACCAGATTACTGCAGCATAACTCCTATTGGAGTGAATAGGACTTATGCTGCAGTAACTCAGCACCACCAACTCTGCCGATCAAATATTCATGAGCTGACCTGTAATCATTATTTTTGCTCAGAAAATCCCATCTAAATTTTGACAGCTAAAGTGCCTCTATAAATAGCTCAAGAGGGTCACTCACAAAAACAATGCCAGCAAAGTATTCTCAATAAGAAAAAGTGCCAGTGTGCCCAACATACAGTAAATGACAGTATCCGTGCCCCATTACATAATAGTGCCAGCAGAGCACTTCTAATAAACAATGGTACCAGCAGGGTGCCATACAGCTTTGATTAAAGTACAAGGGAGAAAATAATGAACAATAAAATCATTGCAAGAAACTTTCTTGATCTTTTTGGAGACATCAGGATGATCTTAGAGAGCAGTTAAGTATATAAGTATCTATAAGTGACCAGAATCTCCTAGTCCTCTAAATCCAATCAACTACTGTGATCCCACAAAGAACAACATCAACTTCCACACTAAGAGTTTATCCACAGAACAGTGATTAAGATGTTCTGTAATGCAGCAGCCTGTATTCTGTCTGTGGCAGAGCAGACGGACACTGTTATAAAGGGAGGCAGGTTCCCTCTTTACTTATACTGTATCTCTGATGCTTATAGAAGTCTAGATATTACTTTATACACCATTCATTTACATACTGTACAATGGTAAAGTCATAGTAAGTTAGCCTACAGCTTTAAAAGTTGTAAATATTTACATATTAAACAAAATATGTTGATAACTGCATTGATATTTTTATGCTATGTCTGATGCTTAGCCTTTTAGGCATACAGGGTATATAGTAACTTGTGTATTAATATTTTGCTGATTAATAAAATATTCTAGAATTTTCTATCATACAGTAACTTACCCTTCTAGGTGGAAGAAGCACAATTCTGTTGAATAGTAAAAAAAAAAAAAAAAAAAAAGCTGTGGTTCAGGAAAAGAAGCATTTAATGCACTAATGCTGGTCAGGGTTCTGTCTCACAGGGCCTTGTCTTGTACTGCAGCTCATCTCAGTAGGTAAATATATATCCATAAGTGCAGATCATCTCAGCAGGGAGTCTTCAAAAGGAGTCTGAGAGGATTTACATATATTAAGGAAAGATGTTTAAGAGTCAGTGCTATAAATTCCTTAAATAATAGAGGTGTGATGGTGTTTGCAGGCTTCCTGAAGGAAATTGGATGATCAGGGGTCATTGTCTTGAGTGAGACAATCTATCATGTTAGACCATTATGTGCTTTTGTCAATTTTTAGACTTAAAATATTAGGAGTTGAACAGAAAAATAAATTAAAATTCTTGCATGGTTCACTTCTTACATACATAATACCTTTGGCCTGGAACCTTTAATAAATCAAGGTATAATACATAGAAATAAAAAGGAATGTCTGGGAATTGTAAACGGGTCATATGAATATTGGCTGATGTGTTTAATACACCTTTCACTGTTCTCTTAATGTAGACCATTGGGAAATTGCACAAAAAGGATTTTGGATGGTATTTAACACCTGCAAGGTTAGTTCACTCTGGAGGTTGTGTTGGAGAGGATGCAGGTGCAAAGGCACATATGTACACCTTTGGGTTGGGGTCCCATTTTTAAACCCTTCTAGCTTGGGGTATTTAAAGGGGTACTCTGGAGAAAAAATGGTTTTAAATCAACTGGTGTCAAAAAGTTATACAGAGTTGTATATTACTTTTATTTCCTCCTCCTTGCCACCTTCAAGTACTTATCAGCTACTGTATGTCTTGCAGGAAGTGATATATTCTTTCCAGTTGGTCACAGTGCTCTTTGCTGCCAGCTCTGTCTGTAATAGGAACTGTCAAAAGAGGTTTTCTGGTTCAATGTTTTTATTAGTTTTTTTTTAAGAACTTTAGTGCCAACAGTAAAGATTTGCTACTGCTCTGGATAGTTTCTGTCATGGACAGAGGTGGCAGCAGAGACAAGTAAGCTTAATTCTCACTCTTTATTTATTCTAGTTCATCGAAAAGGTCTTAGATGTGGCCTCTCTGCTGCCACTGTCTGTGTCAGAAACTGCAGGGCTGTCCAAGCCCTGGTCCCTACTGCCCTGCTCTGATCTAGTGTTGCCACAAACACAGCACTATTGATACACAGCCCCTCCCCATGTACTATGTATTCTTACATAGTTTATACGGTTGAAAAAAGACGCATGTCCATCATTCTTATTTGAATACTGGCTGTCAATAGCACTGTGTGCATGGCAGCCTCCACTCAATGAGCAATGATTACTGATGGGACTCTGTAGGGGACAAGGGCTTGGAGAGCCCTGCAGTTGACAACAAAAAAGAGGCCTGTGTTATAGGGGCCTGTGGAGCATTAACATTAACAAGGTTTGTCCATTCTTAGGCGGGGGTTCACACGCTGTAAGACAGCTGCCGTTCTGTGACATGGCTGTTTCACAGAAAGGCTGCTGTCTGTGAAGTTCACCCCAGCCGGTACTGCAGTACCGGCCAGATGAACTTCATTTCTTTTGAATTGCAGTGCAGGCACATTCAGGTGCCCGCGTTCCAATTAACCATTGCAGACAATGTAAAGTGTGACCGGAGCCACATTTTACATTGTCTGCACTGTCAACTTCGTTGCCATCTTTATTAAATAGCAGCCACACAAAATTGACATGTTAGTTTTTTGTGCGACCGCATTGAATCCAGAACGCAGTGTGTACAGTGTGTAGACACTCCGGCCAGGATTTCATAGAGTTCAATGCAATCGGCCTCTGTCATTAAATAACGGCCATTGTTGCAAACCTGCAACAACGGCCATTGTTTAATGAAAACTTGTTACATATGAACGTGGCCTTAAACTGAATATGTTAGCTTTGTTTTAGCTATAGAGCTGCAGATACTGGCAGATATATGCTAGGGGATAAAATCAACTATACCTTTAGTTTTATGGCTCACTGTTTGTACAGTTATAAAATTGCCATTAATGGCTCAAATGTCAAACTGATGGTGCTGCAGTCTTCGAGTGCCCCCCTCCCCCCCTCCGCCCTGCATGATTGATGTACAGGGCTCAGCTTCCAGTCCTGTATTTCAATTAGTAAAAGTTACATGGGAGGGAAGAGGAACTGCCGCAGCTCAGCACCACCAGTTTGACTCTTCAGCCACTAACAAAAAAACTATAACTTTATAACTTCATCAACAAAACTAAAAGTATAGTTAATTTTAGCTTTCTAGCACCTATGTCTTCAGATCTGCTGCTCCATACCTGGTCAGGAAATGACAGATTCACTTTTAATTAGAGAGAAGCTTCAAATAATTGTAAGAAAATCAGAAAATAATCTATTCGATAAAATGACTGATGTGGCAAAGTAAGTAGTGTATTCTCATGTCCCCATAATTCCTGATATTTATCAAAACATACTGTATACATACTCGTCATTATTATGTTCACGATTGAAAAACAACGTAATAATCAAAAAACGCACATTGCTACCGTGATCTTTGTTGGCCACTTTTTGGTGCAGAAAAGAATAGCGCCCGTAAAGGAAACAATTTGCAAATATCCAGCTATCATCTTTTCTGATCTACTAGTATTGTAGCTATGAGGTCTGAAACTCAGAATTTACTCAGTATGCAAATATATGGTATGTGCGCAGGTTTTTAAACTACTGTTATGTGAGAGAGAATGGTCCTGGAGCTGTAGTGCAGCATCTTCTCTGAAGGGTTTGTCAATAGCTAGAAACATTATAGGAAAGCACAAGGGATGAGCAAAATGAATTTTCTGGAGAATGCAGAAAGAGAATAGAGGCAAAAATGTGTGTTCCATACAAATCAGCCTTCTGTCATTCAATGTAGGATTCATGCTCGTTTTGAGGGACTGATAAGAAATAACCCTTTCTGATCAAAAAGTGTTTTTAAAAGGAAAACATCTAGTTTAATGTATACGTTATAACAGAGAATCGGTACAAAAATGAATATCTCATTTGTTCATGCATACACTAACTTGCTCTTGATACCCAGTCAGATTTCATCAGTTGGTGGTGCATATGAACCAATAAAATATATTCAATGATTTAAGCAGCGAATTTAGAGAAGTTATATCCAAATTTCGACATTGGCAACATTTTTAATCCAATGCATGGCTGCCATTACATATTTAAAAAATGACAATACCTCTGTAATCCTGTTCATGGCTGCCATTATATACTCCAAAAATTCATTATGATTGCCTACAACTCTCAATGTACTGCAGGGTTTTTACACCCCTAATCTTGGACCCACCCCTCTGTGACTTCAACATCTAGGCCCCCCACCTATGTCACTAGGTCTGCCCATTCTGATGATGTGGAGGGGGTGGAAACGAGTCGGTGACGGTGTCACAAATGGTGCTGAAACTCATTATATGGAAAAGGGGTGACATTATCATAAATTGGAAGTGGCCTGTTGGGTAATTTTTTACTAAATGTCACAAATATTTTCTATGAAGTTGTAACTTAATAGGAGCCATTTCTCTTCAATATAACTGGACAAATGGCCCAGTGCAAATGGTAATTACTATTCCTTGCCATAAACCACTTATTCTATTAAGAAACCAAAGCCCATTTAAGAAATCTAGTGACAATAACTATGGCAAGAAACAAGGGTGTAAGCATTAATAGGAATCTAGCAGCAGGTTAAGGTGCGTTTACACAGGGATTTATCTGCCAGATTTTTTTAAGCCAAAGCAAGGAACAGACTATAAACAGAGAACAGTCATAAAGGAAAGACTGAGATATCATCTCTTTTCAAATCCATTCCTGGCTTTGGCTTCAAAAATCTCTCAGATAAATCTCTCCTAACTTGCTGATAGATTCTAACAGGCCAGGGGCAGGGTGGCCAGTTGTACCTTTATTCTGTCAGTGCACTTTAGTGTTATTGAGTAAATAAACTTTTTGTTAATATGTAAATGAGGGTGTTCTGCATTGGGCTTTTGGCGCATGCCTACTGATGAATAGTCATTCAGTGCTGTGCAGTGAACAGCAGCCTAGAGTGCCGTCACTGCAGAGCTCCAGCTGACTAGTCATCAGTAAGCTTTCTACAGGAGCCAGCAGGTGACCAGATTGGTGAACTGATGGCTATATGACTGCCCTTAGTGCACTGAACTCCCTAATTTACATATAAACAAATATTACTCAATAATGTCTCAGCGCACCAACATAATAAAGTTGCATTTGAAATCTCCGTCCCCTGCCCTATCAGAATCCATTTGTAGGTTAGTATCACCTTACCTGGCAAGTTATTTTTACTTGTCCCCTATCCAAAGGATAACTGCTGAGTACAGCACTCGGATATTTCTGGCGGCTCCATAGAGGATGAATGGAGCAGCGGGCTGCAGCTCCATTCAAAATAAAGGAATCAAGGGCCCAGAGGTCAGACCTCAGCAATCTCATGCTTGTCCCCTATCCTGTTGATAGGGAACAAGTAAAAATAGCTCAGCGAACCCCTTCAATCAAGTCAATAGTTTGTGGTCATCAGTTTACCAATTTATATACTCATTTAAACCTAGAAAAATAATGGGAACTCCTTATTTATTAAAATCAATCTGTCTCTTTTGTATTCACCAACATCCACTGCTAAAGATAGATAAGAATGATGGCCACTCAGGAACAAATTAAAAGTATATGATTCCTACTCTAGGAGAAGATTCAGCCATCGACTTGCTTGTTAATAATATGAAAGATCAGTGCCTTAAAGCAGGAGGCTTCATACACTATGGCCACAGGTACACAGGGCTTGTTCAGTGGATTTAAAGTGTGAATGAGCTACATTTTATGTCAGCGGCATCTATCGCTTTATATTTTTTTCAATGAAATAGTGCTGGTAGCGCTTGGCCTTCTAAGAGAAGAGCTCGCCTTTTGCGCACACAAATCAAAACATTGATTTCTCGATGAATAAACAGAACAATGTATTTTGAGGAAGGAAAATGTAGAAAATCAATTTTACATCGTGGCAGGATAGGAATGACGAACTGATTTCTGCTTCTATCCTCAAAATACTCATCACTAACACAGTTTGCAATCGATCTTTTTATGCTTTATCCTTTCAGGAAAGCTGGGGGGAATATTGTGCTATCTTGTAATATTTTTATACACCGATTTCCGTACAGCTTTGGTGTGTGACATAGGTTTCCTGAACCTTTTAGCCTTGATAACAGGAAAAGAAAAGATGCCTTTCCAAATAGGCTCTTACAATACAGACCAACCTTGTGCAATTGAGCTCAACATTGTACTACAAGTAAAGCACAGTAGTTTATAAGGATAGCGCCAGAGGGGGAAATTTATCAAGACTGGCACATCCATAGATTGGTTTTATAGAGTACCTGTAAGTAAAAAAAAAGTTTCATATGACAGAAAGACACATCAAGTTTTTATTGGTCAAGGTCTGAGTGTTCAGACCCGGACCATTTAATAGTAGCATTGTCGGTGAGACGACTGTCTTGCCCTAGTTCACAGACGTCTAGACTTATTAAGAGATGCATGCCTATCAATAAATCCAGCATATCAGAGGCTGCTGATGGAAAGATTTTGGGATGCAAATTGTGGCAAACGCAGTGCTAGTACTTGGCTGTATACAGTCTCTCCTGTCTTTTATCTGGGGTCATTGATCATATATAGTCACATCGAACAACTGTAACAGCAATATGGGCTAAAAGTTTATGACTCAGTCAAAGAAAATAATCATTCACAAGACAATTGATCAACTGATATTCAGTCATCAGGAAGGTCAATATCAGGGTATGTGCATACTGAGGAATTCAAACGGAACGTTGCGGAATTCCCAGCTCGCGCCTGCGATCTTGATCGTTCTTTGGACGAAGGATGGAATCCGCCCGTGCATAGAATGGAGTCTATGACAAGGGCGGAGACGCGCATGTCCGCTACAGTCCATGAGCGGGCGCGAGCTGGGAATTCCGCAATGGAGGTTTCGGCTGAATTCCTCAGTGTGCACATACCCTCATATTGTAATGGCTTTACAAAATATACAAAATATCATGCTGTCCTCAACGCTTCTATATAATGTGAATCCAAGAAAAAGAACAAGGCACTACTCAAATCAATAGATAATAGTGACGGGTGCTCTACCTAGCCTGGCATGAACAATAACCATAATTTAAAAAAACTGAAGAAAAAGCTATAACAGAAATAGAGGGTGGCACATCCACAGATGATATAATAAGAATAAAATAATGAACTATGTCCTCAAGATATAAGCAATATAGAAATTTTTATTAGTGTACAAAAACAAGACATACAAATTAAAATCATTTAAAATACACAAAACACAAACATTGAACTGTGCAAAGTAAGCACAGACCCAACAGGTACCCCGACATCTACAAATATGGAGACCCCTTCAATGGCTCATATGATATTACAGGCTACAGTACAAAAACCAGACATAAGGTGTAAATGAATATGTATATGAGCCTGTAATCAGTAAATGCAAAACAAGAAGTAACAGAAAGTAAATGTGGCCAAATAAGGCCCAAACATAAAAGAGATATCACCATAGAAGGGAGTCCATGTCGGGGTCCACAGAGCCTTTTTTGTACACTAATAAAGATTTCTATATTGCTTATATCTTGAGGACATAGTTCATTATTTTATTCTTATTATTATATCATCTGTGGATGTGCCACCCCCTATTTCTGGCATAGCTTTTTCTTCTGTTTTTTTTTTTAGTTATATCTATATAATGTGAATGGCACCTTAAAGGAGTATTCTGGTCAAAATGTATTGAAGAACAACTCGGGGGGCCAGACAGGTAATTAACATACATTACAAAGTTATATAGCTTTGTAATGTGTGTTAATTGAGAAAAAAAAACGCTGTTATCCTAAAAGGTGTCCTTTAATCCTCATTATCAGCCATTAACCTATCCTCATTATCAGATTAGTGATGCCCCAGTACCCGACACCACAGCTAGAATCATACATTGCCTAGTGTCTAAGCTGGGTTACTGCAGCTCACTTCCCACTGAGGTAAATGGAAGCTGAGCTGCAGTAACAAAGAATAGCCACTAGACATTGCTTCCTGCTCTGTTCACTGTCACTGTGTATGTTGGTGCCATGGCTCTGGCAGACACTTTGTCAGCAGGTGGAGACACCCCACCAATCTGATATCGATTACTTTTTAATTTTTTTTAGTTCAACCTGAACATATTAGGCTAAGTTTTCACATTTATTTGTGATTCTAGTTTTCTTTTCCATCATATAAACAAGAGCCGAAAGTTATGGCAGTGGGGGTCTGTCACATGACTGACACCAATGGCAGATGACAGGTTACTGAGTTATAATAGTAGCCATCGGGTTCCATCATAGCATGATTTCTATTACAAAGACAGAGCTATTGGCACTTCTTCTGCTGTCCTATAGTGATTATACAGTGACTTATTATGGAATTATTATAGCATCCAATATATATATATATATATATATATATA
Organism: Dendropsophus ebraccatus; assembly: GCF_027789765.1. Taxonomy (NCBI): domain Eukaryota; kingdom Metazoa; phylum Chordata; class Amphibia; order Anura; family Hylidae; genus Dendropsophus; species Dendropsophus ebraccatus. The sequence continues at coordinate 67,749,167 of NC_091461.1, read as the reverse complement.
TATATATATATATATATATATATAAATTAGTGAAGCAGCACTACTTCCAATGATAAATTGGTGCCAGCAAATGATATAGTCCACAGCACTCCACTTTTTTTTCACTGAACTTGAATTTATTCCATCAAACTTGTAAAACAATAACCAGTTCAGTGCAGCATACAAACGCAAATATATTTATTTATTTATTCATTTTTGTTTATTTTCGTTCTGTCACATTCATATAAAATACAACAGAAGAAAACTCCTTAACTCTAAGGGCCCATTGAAATTTGAAGTAAACTCTAGAAGGGGAAGTTCTCTCTGAATTTAGTTGGATACTTTGCACAAGTACAAAGTGAGAAGTTTTTGTATTCATCTGGTTTCCTTCATTCATGTCGTAATGATTTGGTACAACTAAGGATCAGGGTGCCATCTGCTGACAGAAAATGTGTATACACGTCTCGCTGGGCAGTTACAGTAGTTTGCTAGAGTTTTTTTTTTTTATGTCGAATTATCTTGTTTTCAGAAAAATATTTAATTAAAGGAAAAATTTAGAATTTTAGAATTTAGAATTAACCCATTCTGCTTCAAATTAAAAGTAGTAAATTGACCTAACAAACCTGTCATCAAGACAATGCTGAATAACTATTTGGGAAGAGATTCAGTAATTTGTTAATTAAAATCCCTGCTCTTTCTGTGTTAAAGAGTCCAGTGGACAGTGTCACTCAATAGACTGGACTCTTTAGGTGTAGAGGCTCAAGGAGGTTCCTGTGTGCATAGGATTTATGTAAAGGAGTTGTTTTGCCTCTACAATCAATTGGATTAGCCTGTGCACTGCCAGGGGCATTTTTAAGCCCAGAGTGGGACAGTTTAAAAAAAAAAGCCAATGGTATATTCGCTTTAAAAGCAGGCAAAAATAGAAAGGACCTGCTGAACTTATTATTATTATTATTATTATTATTATTTTATTTATTTTTATTTTTTTATATATATAATAATATTTTCAATTAGGGTGTTCCCGGCATAGAGCTGAAACACTAGAAAGCCCATAGACAGGTGTGGTGCTGGTATTTGAAAATGCAAATGGGATCTAATAGGTTTATGCCAAGAATAGGCTAATATATAAACATACAATCAAGTGATTGAAATTGGTTTTAAAATCTGTTAATTTTTTAAATTTAATTAATAAATGAAGTGTTTAATGACTTTAATGATACTAGATGATAGAACACAGCATAGTTTCAATGCAATGGCAGGCTTGCATTCGAAAATAATCATCTAATATTTACATAGGGCAACAGGCTATGAAGCCTTAGTTTATTCAACAATTGTCATCCATTATTTCATGGAATCTTTGAGATGTAATAAAGAAAAACAAAAAAAAAACAACAACAAAGGGCCTCTACCAGTGTTCGTTGACCTTTCCATGGCACTTATTATGGAAGGATATAAAACTTTAAAAATATAAAAGCATAACATCACATATAAGTGTGTAAGGGTCCTATTACATGGGCCAATTATAGTACTAGGGCTATCAATCAGCTGATGTGCAGAAGATGGCTGATTGCAGAAAAGGGCAGCAAAAACGATCAGCAATTGTTCTTGAAGCACTCACTGCACAATTTCCAAGATGTGTAATAGGCTCTGTAAACAAGCACCTATCTTTGAGACTGGTGCTTGTTTACAGCATGGCTTGTGCTGTCTAATAGGACTTTTAAGGGTCCTTTTAGCAGTAGGGCCTCACGAAGGATTACTGTATTGTTCATGCACCCCTTTAAATGTATTGTTATTGTCTGCATAGCCCCTGTTTACACAGTGAGATGTGTAACCGGTAGCAATATATTTTGTTGCAGTACAAAAGATGTGATAAACTGAGAATCGTGCATTTTCCCACTCCTCAGCTGATCGCTGTCACCCTTACAAGGGCCAATTATCGGACAAAGGAGTGTTTCAAGCAACGTTCCTGGCCGATAATCGCAGGAGCAATCATTCCTAGGAACGTTCATTCACCCGATAATTGCCCCTCAGTAAAAGGGCCAGCAATCAGCCAAAGAACAACGTAACACCCACTAATCAGCTGATCTTTTGTGTGGCCGTTCTAAATAGGGAACATGCGGCCAATAACAATGGATTTAAATGGCCGAACAAACTATTCATGCAGCCCAGTCCCAACATTAATAATGTCTTGTAAGGGCACTGCAAAGGAGCACCGATCAACAAAACATTGGGCCATGTATAGGACGCTTAGACCAGTAAATATCCATCAGGGCATTGTCCTAAGCCTAAGATACCAGAAAATGTTGGTGACATCTGGTTAAACAAAGTATTGGTTAGTTAAACAAAGTATTGGTTAGTTAAACAAAGTATTGAGTATGTTTTTGCCCTGGCCCCATAACCTTGCAAAAATCACAAATACTGTACATTCCATTTTGACATGTATGTAAGTGAAATATATAAGAAGTGTTTGTAACAGGTGAAAGATACTGAGTTAAACAAGGGCTTGGTACCCATGTAGCATCCACAAAATTTTAGTTCATCAAATACAATAGCTTCTCTTTAAAGTCTCTATAGATTTAGGCTCACACTATGAGATAACTGAACATCACAGACAAGACTGACACATTTTATCCACGTGAGAGATTTATGGGGAGTAGCTCTCATTTATAAGTCTCTTTATTGCTCTAGAATGGACACAAGATTCTTTTCCTCCGTAACAAATAATTCTAAATATAGACCAAAGCTAAAGAGGCGACTTCACTCAAAGAACTGGAAATGTTCAAAGACAGTTATATGACCCTATTGTGTATGTGGCCTTCTTCAGCTTCACCCACAAAACACAGAAGAAAGGTTCAGAATTGCATGGTGCCTGTACATCTTCATGCACAAACTGTTTCTACCCATGTTTATAACAGGTTTCACTAGGTTTACAACTATATTGACTTTGCATTTCAATTATTCAAGTTAACCGCAAAATCCCACCTGAATATAAGATTTTCTCATCCAGTCTTCAATTCTCTCATGGTCGCGCAGTTCCCTGCTGGATGCCTGTTTTTCTCAAACTTCTTTGCCCTTTGCTGGGGGGGTTGGATGGAAAGATAGAGGCAGCAAGAGGGAGGAGAGGGGTGTGGGTGATGCAGACAAAGGAGAGAAAGTAAAATGTTAATGGGAACAAGTTAGACGCAGTTCTTAAATCTGGCTATATCTGCAGTACAAGGGTAAAATATAGTGACATCAAGTGGATCACAAAGTAATCACGGAGGGATCCTTCAGACCTGCCTTTTCTTTAGTTTTTTTAGTTTTTCTCCAGTTTTGTTTTCCTTGATGAAGTTTAATGTTGTCTCCCAAACAGCTCATTTCCCCCTGTGGGATGTTTACATGGTACAGTCTGGTAGCTGGATTTTGTTCACTGAATGCCAGCCTTCAGGTTGCTCTGAAGTTGAGATGGGCTTAAAAGAGGAGGGGGAGGGAGACGTGGTGTGAAGGTTTGTATAAAGAGCCTCTTTATATTCTTCTCTACGAGGGTATTTGCTGGCACAGTTTACTTTAATGTTTTTAGTGACAACAGACTTATTAAACAGGGCAGTATAACATCATTTATTTATTGTATATAGCATATATATACATATATATATATATATACACATGTTTATACTGGCTTTGCTCAAGCTGGCTTTAGAGTCAGACTGATGCTATCTTCATTTACTTAGCTGGTAACTGGCCATGTCTACCAAGAGACATTTTATTAGGGCCACTTAATATGGTGGTTTCCTTACAGATGCCATCCTTTGGCTAGGTCCTTTTCTGGAGGGATATCTGGCCAGTCCCATTTTCGTTACTCTTAAATGAGGCTCCACAGGCTCTTTTTGCATACTTGTATTTCCCAGGGGACAATGCATCTAGGTTTTCACTGCGTTGAGCACTTTTACTAGCCTACAGTGTCTTCTTTATCTGGTCACTCTGTGATTAGTGTTGGTCTAATAGGCATTTCGCCAGCCAAACCAGAATCAGAACCTCACTGATGAGCGGCAACACCCCAAAACAGCTGTCTGTGGATAGATACCTGGCTTTTTTAAATTTCCCTTGTCATATCCTTATACTCATAAATTAGGTTGGATATTGACTGAAAGGGCCACTTAATATGTTGGTTTTGGTGGTGTACTTACAGGAGCCACCCCTTAAATAGGACCTTCCATAAGGGTATATCTGGATAGTCCTGTTTTTTGAGACCTTTAAATGAGACTCCACAGACTCTTTTCACATATTTTATTAGGATGGGGACAATTGGTAAAAAAACTGTTATTATTACTGTTGTATTTATTAAACATTTAGGGGCACATTTATCATTCTCTTTGCACTAATTTGGGGTTTTTACACACAGCATGAAATTTTAAGCAACATTTATTAAGATGTTTGCTCTACTTTTGATCAGTTTACACTGGCTACCCCTTTTTTAAAAATATATTTTTTGCCTACAGGTGGCATAATTTCATGTTAGCTACTTAATTAGCCATATTTATTACTTGCAATTTTTGTTTTTTCTTCCCCAAAAAATTGCATAGCAGCCCTACACTCCTAGCCTAGCGTGTTTTTTTTAGCCAAGTTTGTAAGCTGAAAAATTGGACAAGCACACAAAAAATTTTTCATAATTCATCAAGTCAAGTTTTTGCGCAGCCTGGAAAAATTTCCAAGCGTAGTGTGAATGGGGCATTAGACTAAAGAATTCATGACTAGTGGTTGAGCCACCATAAAAGTGATGACAGGATCCCTTTAGGCATAACACCAAGCCAACTAAATTTAAGGAAAATCAATCTGTCCAGTTAAGAAGTGACAACAGGTACACTGGAGAGGCAACAACAAGAAAAACTTGAAAAGGGAATAGTTTTGCAGATGGTGGCCACAAACAATTGCTGTGTCTCCCAGCACAGAGTCAAGAGCATGGAGCAGATACCAGAGCACCATTGCCCAAGGAGGGCATGAACCCAACAGCAGGACCAATATTTGCTCCTTGGTGTAAGGAGCAACAGGAGTAACACTGTCAGACCACTGCAAAGTTACTTCCAGCAGGCTACTTGTGTGCTTGTAACTGACCAAAGTGTTAGAATCAGAGTTCATGAGGGTGGAAAGAGAGTCTGATGTCTTCTAATAGGACCTCTGCTCACATCTTGATTGGCAATTAGCAAAAAATGGTGAAAATGGCAAGTCTTCCATTGGCACCCAATTTTGTCCAAATGGAAACAGGTTTAAACTGAGCACATGTGATTTAAAATAGTCCAGAGATGCCACAATTAATGTTATTCTGCCTGTAACATCATCCACCATGACTGGTTTGGTGGTGGGTCAGTGGTGAACTGGGGAGGCATATCCTTCAGGTATAGCCAATGGTACCCTGACTATTGATAGATACTGGGATGAAATCCTTGCACTGAAATTAGACAAAATACACCATGGGGCACACATAGTGTGATACCGCAGAAAGGATGTAAGTGATAGATATACTGTGTGTAATACCTCTCACCTTAGGCGTTCATGCTCCAAGCACAGCACTGCCAGAAGCATGGGGAAATAGCATCCGTCTGCTGCTCTTCCACGGAACCAGATGACTGGTGACAAGATACAGGAGCAGAATGCACAGATGGGAGTCCACTGGCAAGAAGAAAACCTGGAATATTAGGGTGCTGATCAGTGAGGACATCTGCTACCGCATTAAGGAAGATGGTAGTCATAGTATAAATGCTTAGACTTTTATTAGGACTACACATTTTGAGGGTGTGTCCTCTTCATCAGGCCCATACATTGCCGGTGTCAGTAGGGAGATTCGCTCTAACTTTTGACAAGTCAAACGACATGTAAAACTTTATTTTTAGTCACAGGTACACTTTAAAGCCATTAGGCGACCCTCATAATCTGTAGAACGAAAATCAATTCAGGACTTCTGGGACATCATGTTTCACCATAGAGTGTCCAAAAACTCACTTTTGCCCTGATCCAGATTTCATAGGAAATTCGTCAGGACACTATCTGCTTTCTCGTCAAGAGCATAATTTCCACATTTAGAACAGCCCTGGGATGGTACAGTTATCAAAACACTCTAGGCTGGCCCATTAGGACGGATGGTTGGTCCATTAAGACAGTCAAAGTCTCAATTCTGGACAGTTTAAAGCTATACCCTACTCTGTAGCATTATAGAGAACAGCGAATGTGTGCCCCATGACAGTGACTTCATGTTGGAACCTCCATTAATGCCCTACTAATCTCCTATGTATCTTTGTTTTATTTAAAGATATACTACGTCTTCTAGGGAATACTAAAATTATATAGCAACACTGGGGGCCCTAAACCCAATGGTCTTTCAATGGGTAAATCCCTCATACCATAGTTCACAGATGTGTAAATGAATCCCCTCCCCCATGTAGGTGCCATGTAAGTTAACCCCCTTCCCCCTGTAAACATCCCACTGTAAATTAATCCCCCCCCCCCCATGTAGGCAATTCCCTGTAATTTTACCTTCTCTTCTCCCCACCCACCATGTAGGTACCTTGCCCTGTCAATCAGAGGCCCACGTTTAACTATGAGCATTTATGGGGCCACTGGGTGCTGCAAGTGATATTATCTCAGGAAGCCCAGACCTTTATAGTAACGGGCCTCCTGATGTGGCAGCATGGAGGTAGTTCTGTTCCTGCTGCACAATGCCTGTTCCCTACCTTGGTTCCTGCTGTGTTCTTGATGGCTGGACCCCGCTGGCTCACTGTCCTCCTCCAGTCCTTGCCCTGTGCCCCACTCTTCGTCAGTTGCCAGCTTCTGCAAATCCGAGTGTAAGATATCGGGGCTGACTGAGTGCCAGTGCATGCATTACTAACTATTCCACTACCTATCCATGCTTGGCATCTTCTGTTTATTTAAGGGGCATCTGCCCAACATCCTGAGCGATGTTGGATCCTAATGTGCATTGCAAAGGTCTCTGATTCTGCTATCTTGTATTGTACTGACTTTCCAGTTGCCTACCTGGATTGCTGACTGTACCTGCGCTACTTGCCATGCTGTTTATTTCATCTCTGAAGGATACCTATTATGTTGGGATTTGGCATAAAAAAATAATAGGAAAAAAAATCTGCTCTTGCCACTACTGTCTTCACCTAGCGAGCAAAACAGTAATCTTTCATCATAAAAGAATATTTGATCATTTGTCTTCCTCATTTACATTTACAGGGTTGAATCTACTCATAGGGACAGTATATTTTTCCTAAGGGAAAGGATACCCACTGAAGGAAAAAATGAACATATGAAAGGAGAGCTCATTTATATATGAAGTCTAAAGTAGAGGTGAGAGGAGGACTGAATAGTACAGACATAGAGAAGGCTGCAGTGGGCTTTATGTTATGAGAATTACATGACAATGTGCATATTTAGTAATAGGATCAGAAAATTATTAAAAAGCCAGCTTGGGGTGATGGGCAAGGCCATAACAATTTTTCCAAGCAGTGCTCAGCCTGATCATGAGGCTCTGCCATCAGGAGCCTGGCTAGTACCCTGCTGCAACTGCCAGAGAGTGAGAGGAGACCATTTTTACAGCAACAGAATTATATGCCCACCATAAAAATCAATATAAATTTTGTTAGGTAAAATGGAAGTATTAGAATAGTGGTATATCATAAAGTGACACTAGAGGGCAATACCGACTTATGTCTAGTAGAGAATAAAAAACAAGGTCTGTAATGTTTTCTTTGGAGCTTTCCTACTAGCATTTGTGTACAGCTGATGGTCTTTTGGGATAACCCTGAAATAATACATAACAATGTGACTGTCCTGGCCAGGGCCGGACTGGGACTTAAAGTCAGCCCTGGCAATCAAACCCCAGCAGCCCACATACCATATCATGGATAGCCGTGTAAAATCCGCACTGTAGCAAATTCTGCTTCATTTAGCCGTCTCCCCACTACTCCCTTAAACATGTGAACCCACCACCAGCACACAAAAATAATGATATAACTGCTGTGGAGTTGATGCAGCATATTTATGCATTCATTTCAACTGATTAAATCAGAAGCTTCAAATCTGCATTGGATTAGGTATGAACGTGCCCTTAAAGGGAACCTGTGAGATCTATACCAGGTACACAGCTGTAGATCCCAGCGTACAGGTCAGGGACTGGACCTTTAGTCCATTGTAAACCTTTGTAATCATTATTTTCATTACCAGCTGAAGTGTCACAGAGGTGGAGCCACCGCAGCACCTTCTGCCCCCGCCCCTTCCTGATCTGACTGATGGACGTATAGGTTGGGGCTGCTGCCACTGCTTTTATGAAACTTTAGTTGGTAATGAAAAGGACAATTATAAAGGTTTACACTGGACTAAAGGTCCTGTCAGTGATATCTCCCTCACACCTGTCTGCTGAGATCTACAGCCCTAGATATGGTATGGACCTCACAGATTCCCTTTAAAGGAGAAAAACATGGCCACCTTTTTCCAGAAACAGCACCACACTCTTCTTCAGTTTGTGTGAGGTATTGCAGCTCAGTTCCATTGAAGTGAATGGAGCCAAGTTGTAATAACCATACACAGTCTGAGGAGAGGGTAGTGCTGTTTTTGGATAAAAGTTACCATATTTTTTAAATCCTTTTTATCCTGACTATGTCTGCACTCCATATAATGGCAGTATAAGTAGTAAGCTTTTAACTATTAAAATGTGTCTGCTACAAATATGTAATCAAAGCTACAAAATAAGCTGCTACATAGCTATTTCCTATGGGATATCTATCTCCTATTTCTCTCTCTCTCTCTTATCTATCTATCTATCTATCTATCTATCTATCTATCTATCTATCTCCTATTTATCCATCCATCCACTATCTATCTATCTATCTATCTATCTATCTATCTATCTATCTATCTATCTCCTATTTATCTCTCTCTCTCTCTCTCTCTCTCTCTCTCTCTCTTATCTATCTATCTATCTCCTATTTATTTATCTCTCTCTCTCTCTATTTCCTATCTATCTCTCTCTCTCTCTATCTCCTATCTATTATCTATCTATCTATCTATCTCCTATCTCCTATTTATTTATCTCTCTCTCTCTCTATTTCCTATCTCTCTCTCTATCTCCTATCTATCTCCTATTTATCTCTCTCTCTATCTATCTTGTATCTCTCTCCAAAACTACCAGTATATAAGTAACAAATAATATCACTACACCATAAGCACTGCCATTACCACCACACAATGACTAATACCGCTATACTGTGACTGAATACAATCCACTATATAAAACACTAATATTACCAATAATACGAGTAATACCATCACACCATGCCCACTACTCCCACCATACGGTGACTGGATAATACCACTATACTGTCACCAAATAACAGCCACTCTATAATGGCCAATATTCTCCCAAAGCAGTGACCATAGAACACAGTTGTCAAACTCCGTCCCTCCAGCTGTTACAAAACTACAATCCCCATCATGCCTGGACAGCTAAAGCATGTTGGGAATTGTAGTTTTGCAACACCTGGAGGGCCAGAGTTTGACACCCCTGATACTTAGGTAGATCCCAGCTGTATAAAGGTTCTGCAGACCTGATAAGTTATTATAGTGCAATTACATCCTGTAACTCACAGTAGACGTCTTCTCTGCATGACGAGACGTACACTTTTCCTTTTCTTCTCCATCTGGCTCCGGCCATCATGAAGACTTCTCTGGCCATGACTCCTCTCCACGGGATCTGTCAGACAGACATTTTAGGCTTCTTGCTCCAGCAACATCCTCATCTATACATCCCCCAATATAGAATAGCCCCCCCCTGCATCCCCCAATATAGAATAGCCCCCCTGCTGTACATCCCCCAATATAGAATAGCCCCCCCTGCATCCCCCCATATAGAATAGCCCCCCATGCTGTACATCCCCCATATAGAATAGCCCCCCCTGCATCCCCCCATATAGAATAGCCCCCCTGCATCCCCCCATATAGAATAGCCCCCCTGCATCCCCCCATATAGAATAGCCCCCTGTGCATCCCCCCATATAGAATAGCCCCCCTGCATCCCCCCATATAGAATAGCCCCCTGTGCATCCCCCCATATAGAATAGCCCTCCCTGCATCCCCCCATATAGAATAGCCCCCTGTGCATCCCCCCATATAGAATAGCCCTCCCTGCATCCCCCCATATAGAATAGCCCCCCTGCATCCCCCCATATAGAATAGCCCCCCTGCATCCCCCCATATAGAATAGCCCCCTGTGCATCCCCCCATATAGAATAGCCCCCCTGCATCCCCCATATAGAATAGCCCCCTGCATCCCCCCATATAGAATAGCCCTCCCTGCATCCCCCCATATAGAATAGCCCCTTGTGCATCCCCCCATATTGAATAGCCCTCCCTGCATCCCCCCATGTAGAATAGCCCCCTGCATCCCCCCATATAGAATAGCCCTCCCTGCATCCCCCCATATAGAATAGCCCCCCTTGCATCCCCCAATATAAAATAGCCCCCCTGCTGTACATCCCCCCATATAGAATAGTCCCCCTTGCATCCCCAATACAGAATAGCGCCCTTACATCCCCCCATATAGAATAGCCTCCTTACAGCCCCCCATACAGAATAGCCCCCTTACATCCCCCCATATAGAATAGCCCCTTTACATCCCCCTGTATAGAATAGCCCCCTTACATCACCCCGTATAGAATAGCCCCCTTACATCCCCCTATATAGAATAGCCCCCTTACATCCCCCTATATAGAATAGCCCCCTTACATCCCCCTATATAGAATAGCCCCCTTACATCCCCCTATATAGAATAGCCCCCTTACATCCCCCTATATAGAATAGCCCCCTTACATCCCCCTATATAGAATAGCCCCCTTACATCCCCCCATATAGAATAGCCCCCTTACATCACCCCGTATAGAATAGCCCCCTTACATCCCCCTATATAGAATAGCCCCCTTACATCACCCCGTATAGAATAGCCCCCTTACATCCCCCCATATAGAATAGCCCCCTTACATCCCCCTATATAGAATAGCCCCCTTACATCCCCCTATATAGAATAGCCCCCTTACATCCCCCCATATAGAATAGCCCCCTTACATCCCCCTATATAGAATAGCCCCCTTACATCCCGCTATATAGAATAGCCCCCTTACATCCCCCTATATAGAATAGCCCCCTTACATCCCGCTATATAGAATAGCCCCCTTACATCCCCCCATATAGAATAGCCCCCTTACATCCCCCCATATAGAATAGCCCCCTTACATCCCCCCATATAGAATAGCCCCCTTACATCCCCCCATATAGAATAGCCCCCCCCTGCATCCCCCCAATAGTATAGCCCCCCTGCACCCCCCCCATAGAATAGCCCCCTTACATCCCCCCATATAGAATAGCCCCCTTACATCCCCCCATATAGAATAGCCCCCTTACATCCCCCCATATAGAATAGCCTCCTTACATCCCCCCATATAGAATAGCCCCCCCCCTGCATCCCCCCAATAGTATAGCCCCCCTGCACCCCCCCCCCCCCCCCCATAGAATAGCCCCCCTGCGTGTCTCCCCCCTCCCGATATGTGGCCACATGTGAAGGGCTTTAAAAAAAACAGACAAAAAAACAAACAAACATTCTCACCTTACCTCGCTCCCCAGCAGCTTCTTCCTCGGCCTGGATCTTCGGTCCACAGCTGCAGCGCGGCGGCGGCTCCTCTCTCTCCTCCAGGTCCTCTGCGGCGCGTCAGGGAAGTGACGTCACCGCTGGGGGCCTGGTGGAGGTGGCTGCAGACGTGCCTGCACGCGGCACGTCTGTGGACTCGGCACTTAGAGGGATCAGGCGGGGGGGGGGGAGACATGCCACCGCAGCCCCCTCCCGCTACCACAGCCCGCTCACCTCGGCCCGGCTGACCCGCCCCTGCCCCCTCCTGACATGCTCCTCCTATTAACGAGGGGCCGCCGCATCAGCCCCACGCTCCTGCTCCACGTTGATTAGATTGGAGGAGCATGTCAGAAGCGGGCAGGGGCCGGCCGAGCGGATGCGCAGAAAGAAGCGGGCCGCAGCGGTGTTTTTTTTTTTTTTTTGCCATCATGCAGCCTGGGCGGCCCACGGACTGGTAATCCGGCCAGCCCAGCGGGCATTTGCCCGCCTTGCCAGATTACCAGTCCGGGCCTGGTCCTGGCACCTACCCGGGTGAATGATTGGAATTTAAAGCAGATGTCAGTGTGGTAACACAGATAGTCACAACTGCATTAGATCTGCTTCCTAACTTCAGCTGTAACATATACATGTATCAGAGGGGGGAAAACAAAACTTCATAAGGCTATGTTCACACATAGGGGGAGATTTATCAATAGGTGTAAAATATACACTAGTGTAAACTGCACATAGCAACCAATTACAGCTCAGCTCTAAGTTCTGGTAAAATGAAAGAGGAGCTGTAACTGGTTGCTGTGGGCAGTTTACACCAGTGTATATCTTAAACTCCTTAATAAATCTGTCTCATAGTGTTTAATTAGCGCTGTTCTTCTGCAAATTGCACAGTTTGTGGTAAAATAGCTATACCTTCACAGCAATTTTGACAGATTTGTAGCAAAAATAATGCTATTTTACCATAATTATGCAATTTGATAAAAAATATTGTTAATTGCACCTCCTTCTGGGCCTCATTTTTCATGATTTACACCTAGCATAGATTATGATTCAAATCTACAGTACACCTGAATGCGGCTGGGAACAGGGGGTGGGGCCTAATTTCTTAATAAGTCTTTAGACTCATGTCTAAACGTCAGTTTATATTTTACAAACACAATTTATTTTCATACTAATACAAGTGTAAAGATAATTGTCCATTGTAAATGAACAATCAGTGTTAGGATGGGTTCACACTACATTTTTGCAATCCATTTTTTTTCATCCGTTTTTTGCATCCATTTTAATGCGTTTTTCCATTGAATTCCATTATAAAAAATAAAAACAACAGATCAAAACTGATCCATTTTTTTTAATGTACACAAAAACATAGTAAACCTCATTTTTGTGTCCATGAAAAAAAAACGGATCCTCTGTTTTTTTTAATAAAGGAATTAAATAAAAAAATGGATCAAAACGGATGCACACACATGCATCTGCTTTTTCCATCCATTTTTCATCTGTTTTTTGCAACAAACGGATGGAAAAAATGGATTGCAAAAACGTAGTGTCAACTCAGTTCAACGAATATTTAGCAACTTTATTTATTTTTCAGCATTTTAAATATTGTAGGCACATAGCTGGTAAAACTCTGGATCTCACCATGAGATTAAAGCTGGGTGTTCTCAGTGAACTTAGTTCAATAAGCCTTTAAGCCTTTTTTCTGGGCATGGATTTTTACTGGGATGGTTAGAGAAGTCCTGACACCCCCCCTCCCTCCCATGCAGGGTATAGTCTTCTGTAAGCTCAGGTGTCTCTGCCATCAGATAAAAACACTGCAGTGTAATCTGTGTCAGAGAGGCAAGAAGCGACATGAACCTAGTGTGGAAAGTGTGACCACCTGAATACTATACAATGTGAGTTTCAGCATAGATGAGAAAATCTCAGAATGTATACATACAGCCCAGACTGTATTGTTCTGTTTTATTGCATGTGTTTTATTACTGAATAGTATCTGTACAATTTGGTTCTCAGATCAGTTTTGTTACAGAAATCTCAAATCAAATTTAGGGATTATCTATTCCTTTTTTTTAGTTGGATGCCACTGATGCAGATGAGGGGGAGAACGGGAGAGTTTGGTATCGTATTATCAGTGGTAAGTAAAAAAAAAAAAAAAATCTTTAGTAAATGTAAAGTATGTCAAGTAAATGTATGTGCACCCATACTGCCCATCCATGGCTGTTGTCAGAAAATCAGACATTTTGGATTTCAACATGACAATTTCTTTGTTCATACCTAAGTTTATAAACCTGCATTCTTGGACAACCTGTGCATCCATGTTTTTAGGGAGACATGGTGACATGGGAGAAAATTGTTGGCTGAACTTTACCAGACAGTACTGGAGCTTTAGAGTGCCCGTACACTTAGCTTTTGGATAGATGTTCATTTGGCCAAAAGTTATCGTTCCCAACCTTCCCATAGGCATGAAAGCTTAGCATGATTTGTATGGGAGGTACCTTTAACCGTTTAAAACAATGGTAGCACATTGAGCATGTACTGTAGGGGATAGGAACATTGGGGGAGATTTATCAAACATGGTGTAAAGTGAAACTGGCTCAGTTGCCCCTAGCAACCAGATTCCACTTCTAATTTTCCAAAGAGACTGTGAGGAATGAAAAGTGGAATCTTATTGGTTGCTAGGGGCAACTGAGCTAGTTCTACTTTACACCATGTTTAATAAATCTCCCCCATTGTTAATAATTTTCTCATGAAAATGTTAGCATAGATTTGAATTCCTTATCAATTTTATTATGAGATACATATGTCACATGCACCCCTTTCCATTTGAAAATGTCAACGTGGTTCCAAGATGGCAAGTTTCTAAATTGTCACCCCCCCTTACAGGATTTTCCCCCTTCAACTTAGCAACATGTGACACAGGATGGTATTCCCAACCATCATTTTCTATTTATTCTGGCTGAGACAGCTGCAGTATGTGGGCGATCCCGGTAATAAATGTTCAATTGTGCTGAACTATCACTGCAAGTGGAAATAAGGCATTGCACAATGTGTAAAACCTGCGCACAGGGGTGCCCACCTTCTTTTCTTTTTTTCCCCCCATCAACAAGTAAAAGACAGACAAAAAAACATTGCTGACAAGTTAGAAAATAAAAAATGACAAAGATTATATTGAGAGTTGGCACAAAGAGCGGTGGATTTTATTTGGCGCCAATCCGGTGGAACCAGGCCCAGTGTCTTTCTCCCAATCATGAAGATGACACCTGGCTCTTGCATAGTGTTTTAACTTGCTTTTATTTCAGATGTAACACATTTTGAGGGTCCACTGCCCTCCTCATTAGGTATAACATAACATGTGTGGGGATGAGTTCAAATGGCAATATAAAAGTCTTTCTCAATATGCAGTTTAGCCAAACAGCAGTCCTTTTATTTCCAGCATAGAAGGTACAGCAGAACTAAAAACACTAATGGCTTGACTTCAGCAAAAGAGAATATAAAGTCCAAGTGGACGTCACAAACTCACAGGTCCTTTTCAGTTGCGGGTTCACCCGCTAGGATGTGGTAAGGTGGGATGGCACAGCTTCCAGACACCCACCAGCTTCCCAGCTGACACTGCTGCAAGTCCAACAAACTCCAGACTTGGAACCACCCCCTCAGCTCTGCTGAGCTACCTGGATTTTATCCAGCCACAGAAAACCCGGCCTGGAATACATGGGAGCAGTCATCCCACCCAGCTCTAATGGTACGTTTACACAGGCAGATTTATCTGACCAATTTTGGAAGCCAAAGTCAGGAATGGACTTGAAAAGACAGGGAATTATCAGTCTTTCCTTTATGACCTGCACCCTGTTTATAGTCTGTTCCTGGCTTTGGCTTCAGAAATCTGTCAGATAAATCTCTCTGTGTAAACGCACCATAAGACTGCTCCAGTGAAAGGCCGGCCCGGATCAGCTGTGCAAACAGCCATGCTATTCAACAAAAAATGTCAGTAACCTAGGGTTACTGACAAAAGCTACCAGCTCACTTCACCGAGGCCAGGCACCATCCATGACACGTATCTGTCATCTACTATGACACCTTGTACCTTCTCACACATGGTACGAGCATATATTTATATGAAAAGGAAAAAAAAGGAACCTGGAACGAATTCCCCATTCCCCATGTGCCCTCACCATTGGTTACATATCACGAGGAGAAGTAAGAACATTCTATTAAATGGACATCTATAGCTCAGAATACTATCACAAACACATGTGAAGCATTTACAAATCAAATTATCCTTCAGAGCTGATAATCCTGCATATATATATATATATATATATATATATATATATATATATATATATACCTTTGTGTGTCTTTCAATTGTAGGAAATGACAGGAATTTTCGAATTGATGTAAGCACTGGGCTACTTATGAGAGGTCCGCTCAGTTTGGACCGAGAAACCAATTCCTCACACGTTTTGGTGGTGGAGGCATATAACAGTGATCAAGGACCTATGAGAAGTTCTGTGAGGGTAAGAAAGACATCCTACATAATGCAGATAGGAGAATATGTTGTTTATTATATGCTGTCCTGCTCTTTATAAAGGAATTGGGGAATTAATAACCAAACAGTTATAAACAAGTCTTTGAATGAGCCTAATAATAGCAGATGCCTTGCCATAAAAATCCATAACCACATTTCTGTTTCTCCAGGTAATTGTTTATGTAGACGATGTCAATGATGAACTGCCTGTCTTCACACAACGGCAATATAGTCGCCTTGGCCTTCGAGAAACCGTAGGGATTGGTACTTCTGTTACTGTTGTTAGGGCTACTGATCGGGACACAGGTACTTATGACAAAATATTAAGATATATCTTTATAGCATATCTGCATTTTTTTTCTACAATTGTGACAAAGTAGTGAGAAATATTTTTTAAAAATCCCACACTATGGGCTTTGAAAACACTTTTTACATATGTGATATGTACATCATGTATGATGTGCCTTGTTCCTGATAACATTGTTTTTGTATTAGTATTTGTCTACTGAGTATAACAGACAAACCACAAAACTCCATATAAAACTGTGAACATTTTCCCCTTGTTTACACAACTACAGACAAAATTATGAACATACAGTATGTGACTATACCCTTAGGTAAACTACTACTCATTTTTTTTTAGTTGTGCACCTAATTACCTCCTATTGATTCCCCGCAGGTGATGGTGGGATAGTTTTCTACAAGATACTTTCAGGTTCTGATGGAAAGTTTGAGATTGATGGAAGCACTGGCTTGCTGACCACTATAGATTACCTTGACTATGAGACGAAGACAAGCTACACTATGAATGTGTCAGCCACCGATCAAGCTCCACCATACAACCGTGGTTTTTGCACAATCTATGTCACTTTGATGAATGAACCTGATGAAATTGTTCAGTTTTCTAGCAGCAGATATGAGGCGGTGATTTTAGAGAACATTGCCACAGGCACAGAAGTGGTTCGTGTACAGGCTCGATCTATTGACAACTTGAACCAGCTCACGTATCGATTTGACCAGAACACAAATGCCCAAGCCTTGGAGCTTTTCAAAATTGATAAAATCACAGTAAGTAGATGTTCATTATTACAATGCATTATTGCTGGTTGTCTTATACTTAAATGAGCCTTCATATTTTACTGTATGTTGGCCATGGCCATTTTTACCCATTTAGAACTGACAGACAGTGCCTCTACCTGATCTTTGGGGTGTATACCAGTGCATTAAGTTGGTTTAACAATAAAAAGTAAACCCTTTGAGCATAGGAATGTTATTAGTTAATGGGTAATTTCCTATAGACCACAAGGAGGATCCGTGCAACATGGGGTTCATGGTGAACTGCTATCAGGGGAAATAGTGCGTGTTCAATGTCCTCAACATTGGGTGAGGGCTGTTTGCTCTTTGGATTCACATATTAGAAGTAGCTTGACGGCTGAATAATATTGAATCAATGATTGGTACTATTTAGCAAACACAGCTATACACATTTTACCCCATTTTTGGGGACATTCTTTTCTTAAAGACTTTGCATAGTCTAACAACCATAGGCTACTTGTAAATAAGTTTGGGCGACTTTACATTGGTTCACTTCTTTAAAGTGTACCAGTTGTTATACAAAACTTTTGACATGTCATAGACACATGTCAAAAGTTTTGGTCGATCCGGGTCTGAGTGTTCAGATCTGTACCGAGTGGGGAGGAGACATGCTGTAGTGCGTCTACTCCCCGATCTGAATTTTTTAAAAAAGAGTCAGACCCATAATGGGATCCTATGGAGCCCAATTCTTTTTTAAACTCAGAGCGGGGAGAGGACGCATGCAGCTGCCGTCCTCTCCCTACTCTATCGGTGCGGGTCTGAGCACTCAGACCCAGACCGATCAAAACTTTTGACATGTCTCTATGACATGTCACGAGTTTTGTAAAATGACAGGTACACTTTAAAGTGCAAGAACTACACAATATGGTATCGTCTCCAGCTTTCCCCTCTGTTCTGAGACAATGCATTATCCTGTGATGTCACAGGAAACTTAGCTGGAACTTCTTTTTGAGCTGTATCCACGCCCCTTAGTAATATCATCTCGGGCAGCCCCTACAGCATACATCTTACTGTGATACATATCTGTATTGGGATATTTAATTGGAATGAAGAGTGTTTAATGATGATGCCCCAGCAGATGGAATAAATGCAGCAGGTGCTGTAGCCTCACTAATGTTTGTTGTAAAATAACATGTTCTGCAGCAGGTATGGGCTTCCATGAAAAGCTGAGGGAAATCAATGCATTCTGGGAATTGTAATACTAAGCAACCAGGACAATTAAATGCAGAACTAAGACCCTCAAAATAAAAATAAATGTTGGTTTCAGAAGTAGGGCAGATAGGAAAGCAATGCTATATGCACCTTCATATTTTCCTTCTTTGTTACCAGATTACCTGAGTACCCCCTTAAGTCTCACCTTTGATAAGCTGGTATTTGTAAAAATAACAATATACATTCTGTAATTGTAAATACTAATACATTTTATTTTAAGTAGAGTGCAGACAAATAATGCAGAAATTGATTTTCTAGCACACCCTGTGTGATGCTACTGTATTCTTTCTTGGATACATGATGTGCTGTTGTGCTATGTTTTGTGAGTTTAAAAAATATATATTATATTTGTTAATTGGATTATTTACATTTGTGTTAACCACAGGGGGCAATAACTGTGAAAGGTTTAGTAGATCGTGAGAAGGGAGACTTTTATTCCTTAACCGTAGTAGCAGATGATGGAGGACCCAAGCTGGAGACAACTGTGGTGAGTCTAATGTTTATTTACCGCCCACTAACATTGGATTTTTAATATATATACAGTATGTGTGTGTGTATACAGAAAAAGTCTACTTCTACTTTTATTCCTCCTAAATATAAATAACTATATATTTATAAATCAACCCCTTCGCATCAGCAATTTGTATATATACTTTCCTACTGCACATACCTCCTGCAGTAGGAATGTGTATTTACGTTCCTGACAATGAGGGGTTTCCTGATGAGAGCGGGACCGCTGCAGAGAGAGCGATCCTGCTCTCATCTGTGTCTGAGGCTGCAGGTAATGAGAGTCAGCTGCGAACCCTCAGCCGACTCTAATTAACTCCTTATACACTGTGATCTACAGCGATTGCGGTGTTTAAGGTGCTCAGTGACAGAACAAGGATCTGTCACTGAGTAATCGGGACCCCCTCAGCCATGTGGCGACAGGCGATGGTAAGCTCCTTACCTCCGTCCTGTCGGATGGGCGATCCATGTTTAGAGTCGTCTCTCAGGCAGGCTCTATACATAGATCGTTGATAACACTGATCTATGCTATGCTATGGCATAGCATAGATCAGGATGTGCAATCAAATGATTGCATATTTCACAGTGAATAAAAGTGTAAAAAAAAGTAGTAAAAAAAACCCTTATAAACCCTCTCCCAATAAAAGTTTAAAAGACCCCCTTGCCCATTATTAAAATAAAAATCTAAAAAAAAAATAATAAATAAACATATTACATATCGTAGCGTGTGGAATTGTCCGATCTATTAAAATATAACATTATTGTTCCCGCGTGGTGAACGGCGTAAACAGAAAGAAAAAAACTGGTTATCGTGCTGTAAAACAAAGCTGAACTTATCAAAAATACAGGTCCAGTCTCCAGAGGGCAGATTTTCTTACTTGTGCTGGTTGAAAAAAAAAAAAAAACAGACTAAACACAGGAATACCGGCCAGTACAGAGAGTCACTGCTCAATATGTCCGTCAATCACATGACTGCCTTCTCTCTGTGAGCGCTCAGATGACCTGGGATACACAGGATTTCCTGTTTTCTGACTGTTTCCTGTTTTTTTGGAATTTATAAGAACAGTGACACTTAAAGACTTTGACCAGCAGCAATTTTTTTTATTGGTTCTCTATTGCCTCAGCTCATGCTATGTATTGTCAATGCATTTTTGCCTCCTGTTGAACCCTTTACTCTAATTGGGAAAATGTGTCAAGGTTTGTTGTCTTATAGCGATAGCGTTTGATTCATTGTGGCATTAGCACATAACTTTCACTTTTACAGGTACACTTTAAGTGTTAAGTTTTTAAGTGTTTAAGCTTATGACTATGGTGACTTGGGATAACATTTTGCTATGGATAAAGCTATCTGCACAGCACCTTTAGGGCTCTATGTTTGGTGTATATGACAGGAATTTGTCCTGATGTGAATGTTTAACAAGTTTATTGGCTATGATTAGACAAATATCTAAAGAGCCGATATGGTAGGACAAATAGCTTCTTGCCCAGGTATTCAGCTATCAACAATTGCTAGATCCTTTTTACAGCTATTTACATGCATTGTTAATGGCTGCACATAACCTATTTAGACAGAGAGATGTCCTGCTGATTTTTATCATAGCATTTGATCTATCAACCCATGTAAAAGGGCCCGTAAAGTGTCCATCTCCTCTGCCCTTATATTATTTCCTTATTAATATATGTTTATCCCAGGCACATTTAAAATCATATTATAATAACAATATTTACCATTATATTTATTCCTAGGAAATACTTTTCTTTAGTTAGGAAAATATTTATATTTCTTTTTCGATCTCTTATACATATCAATTGAAGAAGAGATAAGAAATATTGTTTAAATTGGTGTAATTATAGGCAGAATACTGTGTCTGCATCTGCCCCAGCATATCAGACTAAAACAGAATACCAGTTTATATAGCCATGACAAAAGATGGAGGTAACAATAACATACTGAATGCCAGGGCATAGCAAACAATAACTTTATCTCCCATGCTCTCCCCTCCTCTCACTTCCTTTAGGATGTAGTTATAATGAATCTTGCAGATCCACCTTCCTCTCTATGGGTTTGTCTTTCCTTTAGCTTTATTAAAACGCTGTTCTCCCACTATATATTACTGCGTTAATTATGTGTGATTAACACATATGTGACGGTCTTTCCTGCTTGTAACACAACAAAGCTTCCAGCAATTACAATTGGCTTGTTATGGGCTGCACCTGGGGGGCTATTTTTGGTACAATTTTCAATGAATAAATAAAGAATAGCAGGTTAAAGAGATATTTTGATTTATTTTAAAAGCTAAATGCTATGTCCTTGGGCTGTAAAATAACAAATTAGAGAGTATTCTCCTCCCGCAGTCTGGTGCTGGCACTCTGGGGCCTCTGTGCTCTCCCTGCTCTACTGATGATGCACCAAACCTACTGCAACCTCAATGATTGGTCTCAGGGGCTGCAGCAGGTTTGGCATGTAACTAAAAGAGTGGGGAAGGTGCATCATCAGGGTAAGTAAAGACAGGTAACAGGGCAGAACGGAAAGCTGGTGCTGGACTGGAAGTGACTACTGTACTCTCTACTTTGTTATTTTACAGCCCTGGGACACTGCTTACGTTTTTAAGAAAATCTAAATACCCCTTTAATAAATAGGTTAGGTGAAAAAGAAATGTTTTTCCTGCAAATATTTCATCTTCAACCATAGGTAAAGATAAAGTTGATGTACAGTAGTAGAATAAATCACAGTAAAATAATCCTACAAAATCAGATATAATTCTAATAAATATTACAATAAATTTAATAAGTATTAAATATACTTATATAAGTATAAGATTGTGTGCATACAATGTTAATCTATGTTCACATTTATGAAAAACTGCAGCTGTTGTTTGACACAGCAATTGTTTGCGGCGTCAAACAACAGCCGCTGTTTTAAACGTTCCTGAGCCAATACTGCCATATTGGCCGCAGGAACATCATTTTATTTTATTTGGATTGCAGGTACATTTTGGTGTGCCTGCAATCCGATTTACCATCAGAATCACCATACATTGTGCGAACAAAGTGTAAACAATGGTTGTTGTTCACTGTAGCTGCCAAAAAAAATTGACACATCAACAACGGCCACAGGAGTTTGGTGTGTGTCCCATCTGCTGCGCGACGTTTAGAAGGAGGAGGCCCTTTACTCATGCATGCCAAACTCCTGTGAACGTACACCAGCAATGCCCTTCCAGCACTATGAATCAGTGTGAACAATAGAATAAAATATGTTGTTAAGGGTTGTTAAGGACGCCATGACAGTTGGTATTATTCTCTGCACCAGAAATAACCTCCATAAACCGTTCCTTATGACTGTCTACCTGTCTCTAACACCGATTAGGTGCATGAAAATTTTTGCTTAACAACTAAACACTGTTTTATTCATTTTTTTGAGGCTAATATAATTGTATTTAAATGTAAAACATAAGTGTCATCTGGTTTTACAGGTACAGATCACTGTTTTAGATGAGAACGATAACAGTCCCCAATTTGATCCAACATCAGAGTCAGTGGTGAGTGTGGCAGAAGACTGTCCGACAGGGAGAAGAATAGCTTTAGTTTTGGCCAGAGACCCTGATGCTGGAACCAATGGGCAAGTAAGTATTTTATATCCAGGTTTAAGATATATGCATAACAGATCAGTACCGTTATGAAGTGTGTAAATTAGGGGTTGTAGTGTATGGTCCTTTGAATCTCATTGGGCTTTACTGTTAATGCATAGACTCTGCAAGGTTGTTAGTTATTATGAAAATAAAATGCTTTCCTGCTAATTTTTCATAGGTGTCTTTTTCTATAACTGGTGGAAATGTTGACAAACTTTTTGAGATCCGCATTACGAATGATACCTATGGTGAAGTATTCCTGGTGAAACCACTGGATAGAGAACTACAAGAAGTGCACTCTTTAAGGGTAATGATAACAGAATGCCCAAATTCTAATGAATGGTTTTTAAATTTTACTAAAAGACAGATGCCATCTTTTCTGGCATCACTACTAATCAGGTATTTCTTCAACATGACCGATTGCGGTCATAGTTACATAGTTTATACGGTTGAAAAAAGACCCATGTCCATCAAGTTCAACCAAGGAGGGGATGGATGCAGGGAAGGGGATATACATGGAGGGGATGGATAGAGGGAAGGGGGATGGTCATTATCTTGGCATGGCACCGCTCTTGTCTTTAAGATATTCAAAGAAAGCTGCCTCCACGTCTTCGGGGTGCCCAATCTAGGATACACAGATTGTTTTTACAGGTTACACAGAGAATATTGGTGGTATATCTGGCTCAAACTTGCATGTCTCCATTTTTTTTTTTAAGGACCGGCAAGACTGTACAAGGACAACCAATAACATAATAAGAGGATTACCTAGTACAATAGACAACATGTTTCAAAGATGTCTCAGCTCTTCACTGAACCTGACAAATTGTTTGTCCATGTACGGTCTGTCTGTCCTCACAGCTTCCAATAGACACGGGCAGAGCTGGATCGGGACTGAAAGTCGACCGTGGCATTGAAAAACACAATTAGCTGTCTGGTTTGTGATAAAAATATTGAAAGGAGTACTCCAGCACTTTTTGTAGGTTGCTGCCATCTTTTAAAGCATAATAAACATCTTATTATTACCTTACCACATTCCTCTGGTGTCCTCCAGCAGCATCACTGCTGCCACCACCTCCGAGAGAAACACGTCCCAGCAGTGACAACCAGCTCAACCAATAAGTGACTGCGGCAGAGCACGGTTTCATTGCCAAAGACTAGTTCGCTCTGGAAGTGGGGGCGGCAGCATTCAGCAGGAAGGACATCAGTGGGACATGGTGAGGGGAGAGTTATTATAGAAGGGCAGCAATATATAAAACGTTTTTAATTGCTGAGGATCTTTTTACGAAAACAAAATACAAAAATGTATTGCAAAAAGTGATAGTATATACCTACCCACTACACACCACTATCTACTACACACCATATGTGCCACTAACATACCTGTTACACATTGCATGTGCGACTAACATACCCACTACACACCATATGTGCCACTAACATACCTGTTACACATTGCATGTGCCACTAACATACCCACTACACACCATATGTGCCACTAACATACCTTTTACACACTATATGTGCCACTAACATACCTGTTACACATTGCATGTGCGACTAACATACCCACTACACACCATATGTACCACTAACATACCTGTTACACATTGCATGTGTGACTAACATACCCACTACACACCATATGTACCACTAACATACCTGTTACACACCATATGTACCACTAACATTCCTCCTACACATCATATGTGCCACCTACATACCTGTTACATATTGCATGTGCCACTCTCATACCGACTACACACCATATGTACCACTAACATACCTCCTACACACCATATGTGCCACTAATATACCTGTTACACATTGCATGTGCCACTAACATACCCACTACATACCGTATGTGCCACTAACATACATGTTACGCATTACATGTGCCACTAACATACCCACTACACACCATATGTGCCACTAACGTATCTACTACATACTGCATGTGCCACTAGCATACTCGCGACATGCTGCATGCGCTACTGGCATTCTCACTACACACAATATGTACCACTAAAATACCTGCTACATACCATATGTTCCACTAACATACCTGCTACATTACATATGTCATTACCATAGCCACTACATACCGCACATAGCACTAGCATACCCACTACATACCGAACGTGCCACTAGCATACCTGCTACATACCCCATGTGCTAGGAACATACCCACTGTGCCACTAGCATACCCACTGCATACCATAAGTGCCACTAACATACCCACACATACTACTCAACAATCCATCAGTCACACTATACATATCAGTCATCAAGGCACACACATACCTATACTCGCTTGCATTATTCTTTTGTTGTGCAGAACCTTGCCCATAACTTTCCTGCCCACCATTAGTTTCTGTCTGAACCCTGCCCCTCCATTAAGCTCGGCTTATTGTTAGGACCCTACCCCTTTAGACCCGTGGTTTAAAAAAATAAATCCTCCTGTTAGTACTACCCCTGAGATGGTGCGGGCTACAGGAGACCAGTAGCGGAGAATATAGGAGGCTGCATACAGTGTGAGGGCTGGCTCTTCCCCTGCAGAGCTCTGTCTGCATTACATAGCCTTTCAGCCTGTGAAGTGCAGGGAGTATTGTGAAGAGGAAGAAGAGACCGGCCCACATAGCAGAGCAGCACCTCCGGCATTTGCCCAAACTGCCAAATGGCCAGTCTGGTCCTCCATAGGGGTTCACACCACATAAACCCCCAATTTAGAAGTAAGCCTGGTAGACTGGCTTACTTCTATTCACGTTTTAATAAATCTTCCTAAAATAAGTCTGGCTCAGGAGCAGACATACCACATTGCTTGTCTCCAAACAGCAGGCTCTACAATTTGTAGTAATAATTCTGGTGGTGTTTAATATGAACATTTATGTTTATTCAATATTATTTAACAATATGATTTATTAAATTCTATATGTTCTTACCTTTATTCTATTTTAATTCCTGTGATGGAAGTATACTATATGCTTGGCTGAAAATTAGTAGATCTGTCATAAACATCATTTCCATGGATCTCATATACAATGTGTCCAATTCTTTTATATGGGAGAAAGGACTGTACATGCAATTCAGTATCTAAGACACTGGTTATAGGTACTGGATGAAAATGTGATACTTTAAAATGACCATAGACTATATTAATCTTTTGCCTTACTAATAATGCATTAATGGTAAACTTGATTATTTTTTATAGATTCAGGCATCAGATAAAGGTTTACCACCTCGAAGAACAGACTATACATTGACAGTAAACGTCATTGATGTAAATGACAACCCACCTGTTATCCAAAGTCCTTTTGGATATAATGTCAGTGTTTTTGAGGTATGTGTTTCAATTCTTTGAGTCTATAAGTGGAAGTACCATGTACTAACAGAAAAAACATACTCTGAAATGCTCTGAAATGTGTAAGTTTAGTCAGACTTCTTATGACATATAAACAGTTGTTATAGGGGGAACTCCAGATAAGAAAAACTTGTTTTCTATTAAAAGTACATTAAAAGTTATATAGATGTGTATATACAATGTATTACCGTATCTGTGCGGTTCTGTCACACTGGTAGCTGATAAAAATCCAGGAAGTGAAGAAAAATGGCATCTGTGCAAATCCACATTGTCTCCTGCTCCTTCTGCTATCCCCCCATAGAGGCATGGAAGCCTGTCTCACATTGTGTGTGTTTGCTGAGCACAGACTGATGATGCAGACAGGGGGCAGGGTGTGATGTCCCAGGAGGCTTGGTTGGATCCCCCAATCCCCTGAGTGATTCACCATCTCTAACTAGCAAGAAGCTGCTGTTGCACTGATGTCTTTGATTGTGCAGAAGTGTGCAGCGAAATTAGGGCTGTGTTCACACATGTTGGAGTGTCATTGCAGTACTGCAGCATATTCACAAAAATGATGCCGTAACACAAGTAAATGATGCTAAACGGCAGAGAGGATCAGAGCCTTATTGTGGGGCTCAACTTCAAAGATAACAGATGCTTGATTATATGTGCGTGGAAATGAAAAGAAAAAAAAATCAAAAAGTTCTTTACTTTATTCCAATATCAGTGTTACAGGTAGAGAATATAGCGTGCTGTGTGGTGTTACAGGTAGAGAATACAGTGTGCTGTGTGGTGTTACAGGTAGAGAATACAGTGTGCTGTGTGGTGTTACAGGTAGAGAATACAGCGTGCTGTGTGATGTTACAGGTAGAGAATACAGTGTGCTGTGTGGTGTTACAGTTAAAGAATACAGTGTGCTGTGTGGTGTTACAGGTAGAGAATGCAGTGTGCTGTGTGGTGTTACAGGCAGAGAATACAGTGTGCTGTGTGGTGTTACAGGTAGAGAATACAGCATGCTGTGTGGTGTTACAGGTAGAGAATACAGGGTGCTGTGGGATGTTACAGGTAGAGAATACAGCGTTTTGTGTGATGTTACAGGTAGAGAATACAGCGTGCTGTGTGGTGTTACAGGTAGAGAATACAGCATGCTGTGTGTGTGTGTGTGGTGTTAAAGGTAGAGAATACAGCATGCTGTGTGGTGTTACAGGTAGAGAATACAGCGTGCTGTGTGGTGTTACAGGTAGAGAATACAGTGCACTGTGTGGTATTACAGGTAGAGAATACAGCGTGCTGTGTGGTGTTACAGGTAGAGAATACAGTGCACTGTGTGGTGTTACAGGTAGAGAATATAGTGCGCTGTGTGGTGTTACAGGTAGAGAATACAGCGTGCTGTGTGGTGTTACAGGTAGAGAATACAGCGCGCTGTGTGGTGTTATAGGTAGAGAATACAGTGTGCTGTGTGGTGTTACAGGAAGAGAATAAAGCGTGCTGTGTGGTGTTACAGGTAGAGAATACAGTGTGCTGTGTGGTTTTACAGGTAGAGAATACAGCGTGCTGTGTGGTGTTACAGGTAGAGAATACAGTGTGCTGTGTGGTGTTACAGGTAGAGAATACAGCATGCTGTGTGGTGTTACAGGTAGAGAAAACAGTGTGTTGTGTGGTGTTACAGGTAGAGAATACAGTGTGCTGTGTGGTGTTACAGGTAGAGAATACAGTGTGCTGTGTGGTGTTACAGGTAGAGAATACAGCGTGCTGTGTGGTGTTACAGGTAGAGAATACAGTGCACTGTGTGGTGTTACAGGTAGAGAATACAGCGTGCTGTGTGGTGTTACAGGTAGAGAATACAGTGTGCTGTGTGGTGTTACAGGTAGAGAAAACAGTGTGTTGTGTGGTGTTACAGGTAGAGAATACAGTTTGCTGTGTGGTGTTACAGGTAGAGAATACAGTGTGCTGTGTGGTGTTACAGGTAGAGAATACAGCGTGCTGTGTGGTGTTACAGGTAGAGAATGCAGCATGCTGTGTGGTGTTACAGGTAGAGAATACAGCGTGCTGTGTGGTGTTACAGGTACAGAATACAACGTGCTGTGTGGGTGGGACCACAATGAAATCATAAATTACTGCAAATATTTCAGTAACACAATAAAACTGCAATGTGTGAACACAGCCTAGATGTTCTGCAAAAGCTTTGAGCGGGGAATAGGCAGGGGGGAGGACTGTGATGAACAGCTGAGGGAAAGCATTGCATTCTGGAACCTGTAGTACTGTGTACAACTGATAAATCAGGAAGTGCAGAAACACAAAACAAAACACCCCAAAACAAATGGATTTGTGGTAGTTTCAAACTGCAAATGCATTCATTTCTATGGCCCCATACACACTTTCGTAGGTTTCACGGATCTGTGATGGGGCTACAAATAAAACAACGGATAAACCATTTTTCGGCCCGTAGTTGCATCTCAAATCACCTATCTGAAATTAAGGAATCGGCGCAATTGTGGACAGGTTGCTGACAGTTGTGTGTGCACATCTGTAGGCCTGTCCGTAGCTTAGGGTAAGGAACTGCGGATGTGTAAATCTTGCCTAAGGATGAATTATATATGCAGAATAAATATATGTCTGAATATGAAGTCTGAAATAGTCTGAAAAGGGCTTCCAGAAATGATGTGCTTTCCCTCGAAACCCTTTCAGTTTCATAGAATTTATGAACTCTAAGTTACTAAAATTACTGCCACCAATCTAGCACATGTGAATATACACTTGCATTAAAGGTTACATTAAACACTGTACAGGAAAAAAAAGCCATGGTCCTCACTCACAAATCATCTTATAACACAAAAGTAACAGATTACATCAACCTAGTCGGTTAGCTTGCACATCCTCTATATTTGTAGAAAACAGTTCAGCACATTACTAAAAAACATATATTAAATTCTTAGTAAAATGTTGCACATGCTATTATATTTAAATAATAGGAGATCACTTTTGCATGGATTTCCCCTTCTAGAAAATTAGGCGCCTCTTTCCATCTTGTCAGTTCTACATATTCTTACATCTTTTCAGTATACTTGTTTATAATATTGAGGCAGATTTGGCACAATGTCTTATATGCACATCAGAAAAATATTGGATCCAATGAATGGGTCACTCACCTATGTGCAGGATCATAAACAAAAAGAAATAAAAACAAGCAATGCTTTTCAACATGCACCAAGCGCGTGATCGGGTGCCCGGACAGATTTACTAAGAGGCCAGGAAAAGGGGGTGGGGCCTAATTCTTGATAAATCCCCCCCCCCACCTCTAATTGTGACCCATTTTGACCCATTCAAAACTTTTGACATGTTTCTAGTGCATGAAAAAAATGTAAATTACAGGTACACAGGTATGGATACAGCTTTCTTGTCATTGTATCTATATAATGCTACTTGTATCACTCCAGAGATTTCATAAGCTTAGGTTGATGGCTATAGCATTCCTGCATTGGTAAGATTGATAAATTCTTTTTTACCCCTTTGTTTATAGAATGTTGGAGGGGGGACATCCGTTATTAAAGTGACAGCAACAGACAAGGACAAAGGACTGAATAGCGTCCTCTCTTATTACATTACACAAGGCAATGAGGACTTAATTTTCCGCATGGATAGGCTCACAGGTGAAATTGCCACTCGTCCGTCTCCTCCTGACCGTGAAAAACAGAGCTTCTATCGCCTCATGGTTGTTGTGGAAGATGAAGGAAACCCTGCTTTGTCGGTGAGTACTTTCCTAAATGATGAACTATGATGTGTCACCGTTTCACAAAGCATTGCTGATAAGAACGTTTTTTGTTTTAATGCATATGACACATTGTTATTAAGTGCAAGTCAGTAAATGGTATTGACTTTCCTTACCTCTCAGTAAAAGTGGTGGGTAAAGTTGCTATTTATTTATTTATTTGGATAGACTTTATCTGGGTTAGATGGCATTGTTGTAGATGGAACATGAAACATGGAACAACAAACCAAATTACAAATGACAATATCATTACAAGGAAGTATCTTCAAATATAAGACCTCTTGTTCTCATGAGCACAGGTAAACACTACACACATTACACGTAACAATTGTCACCGATGATCCTTTGTTCTTTGCGGAGCTATTGCAGAAGTAACTGATATAAACAATAATCTACTTCCAACATTCCACAGCCGGGATCATAGAATCAACTGGTTATCAACCTGGGAGGTGTTTTCACCAGTGCCTATTGTTTCCGCTTGCTGAGTGATAAACATTTGTTACTTTTCAACCCTATTCACTGGTTGTCCTTAACACTAGGTCGAATAGCACAACCAACAGAATACTGTTATAAACATAAATAAGGATTTGAATGTGGAGCAGAATGTTCTTATCCGACTAGAATTTCTGTGGTTATTTATTTAAGAAACCATAACCAAAGTGCATGTTGAGTTTGTTTAGATCTTTACTATAGAAAGCATGCCTTTCATATACCCAGCTGTGCTTACAAAATGTAGAAAAATCTTTTTATTCTATGGTACAAAGAGTCAAAGAGGCTTTTCCAAGCTCTAGAAAAGCTTCTAGCTGGAATGCCTCCTATCTCCCCCTCCCTGCTTTATTGACACCTGGAAGCTCCAAGCAAGGTCAGGTATGGGAAGGGGAGGTGTTACCGCTTGCGGCACTTCAAGAGCTCAGGAAAGCCTCTTTGACTCTTTTTGCTTTAGAATAAGAGTGTTTTTTATGTCTGGAAACACAAATGGATATTACCATGTGTCTCCTTGAACTAACAGCTGTCTAACAATGTTACAAGTTTGAAATGTGAATCGTAGCTGACAGATTCCCTTGAAGACTGCTATACTTAAGGATCTTTGTGCTGCAAAGAACTGGTTCTCTGTTAAAGAGCATGTTCAGTCCTCATTCAGGTCGTCCTTGTTGTTCAATTTAATGAATTGGACAACACTGTAAATGGGACATCACTGAAAAGGCCACAGGGGGTGGTTGTAGCAGGAGAGGCATCAGGTGGTGGTAATGGGATCTCTTTGAAGGGCAATACAGTTGGTGGACAACAATTTCGGAGTCAAGTAGCATTCTGGCACTCAACTCTGACAATACAATTGTTAAAGGCATTGATTTATGGTTTTAGTTTTATTTAAGGTAATATAAAGTGTAATGAAAAGTTCTATTGTGTTTTGTATATGTAATTTGTATACATAATATGTCTTTATGTTTAGGCCCCGTTCACACTATGTAAGACTGCGACCATTCTGTGACACATCCGTGTCATAGAACAGCCGCTAACTGTGTAGTTCACTCCGGCCTGTACTGCAGTACTGGCCGGATGAACATCACTTCTTTAGAATTGGAATGCAGGCACATTTAGATGTGCCCGCGTTCTAATTAGTCATTGCAATGTAAAGTACAGCCGGAGCCACACTTTACATTGTCTGCACAGTAAATTTCGTGCAGCCAGTCAGTTTTTTCTGCGGCCACATGAAATCCCAGCCGGAGTGTAAACAATGTGCATAGTAAGGAAAGCGATTGGCTGCTGTCATTGTGTGAACGTGGCCTCTAGACTAGCCCAATTGTCTACTGTACTAGCAATATATTTCTATGCTTTTCTACTAGAGCAGAGGTGTCAAACTCATGACTCTGCAGCTGTTGCAAAACTACAATTGCCATAGAGAGTAAAAAATTTAGCTTTGGTTGTCCAGGCACTATGGGAATCGTAGTTTTGCAACAGCCAGAGGGCCACAAGTTTACCACCTGTGCACTAGAGAAAAATGGAAATTGCATTCTGCAGCCACTTGCTTCCATCTCACTATTTAAAATACTTTGAAACAATCAAACATTCTGTTTAAAGTGTCAGTCAAAAGGCCAAGTGAGAACGTTGAATTGGAATAAATAGGTAACTGCCCTGTTTGTTGTTCTGCTTTTAGTGACATATTTACTACAGGTCAGTGGTTATTGTGGACTCCACCTTGCAGATGTTTATGAGGTTATGTGTAAGATGAATGTGTGTTTTTCACTTTCTGTCAAATATAAAGCACTACTACCAGCCAGATTCTCCTGGTTATGAAGAAGCTTTTTTTTTAAACTAAAGCTTCAGCATGATTCATTCTGGTGGTTCCTTTATATTAGAAAATCAAGTGCATTGTTTTTTTCTGCTGCCTAAAAACCGCACAGGAACAAGCCAAGTCACAAAACCCCAAGAATTTCTACCAGGTGTTTCCTTGGCCACTTTCTGCAAAATGTGATGACACTTTGTCCATATTCATGTTACCGTCAGTAAGACTCTATACGATGCATACAGTATCTCTGTAATCAGCCTGTTATGTACAAAATTGACAGGATTCATTTGTGACATATATTGTAGCATAGCCCACATAATGACTGAACCCAGCATAGTATAGGTACATAAAGCCTTAAAAATACTTGCAATTGTAATATAAGTAATATAATCAAAAGCAGTCATTCATAACCATTTGTACTTATATGTAGTAATGAACACTTTAGAGTGTAAGGTGGCTTCAAAGGTTCATTAGAATGATCTTATATGCTGAAAGCAAAACTCAAACACACAAAAATAATATATACACCTAGGGAAAAATGCCTGAGCATTCCAAAATAAATCATAGTTTGCTGTATTACTAAATGCTGACTGTGGTTCAGGCAGCGCTAAACAGCTGGCAGGTTCCCTCAAATTATATATATATATATATATATATATATATATATATATATATATATATTTATATTTATTTATTTTTATTTTTTATTTTTTTTTACAGTGGGTATTAAGTTATGGATCTATGGAACTACAATCATCAGATGAAGGCCTAAATTTTTTTCTCTTTTTTAGAGTTCGGCATTACATTTGTCCTGCACCAATTTTCATCCAAGCTAATTACTAAAGAATTGGTAAATACTGAGGGTTGCATAAATAATGTGCCCGTACTTTGCTCACATCTAGTCCTGGTGCTTTGCTCACATCCAGTCCCCGTGCTTTGCTCATTTCCAGTCCCCGTGCTTTGCTCACATCCAGTCCCCGTGCTTTGCTCACATCCAGTCCCCGTGCTTTGCTCACATCCAGTCCCCGTGCTTTGCTCACATCCAGTCCCCGTGCTTTGCTCACATCCAGTCCCCGTGCTTTGCTCACATCCAGTCCCGGTGCTTTGCTCACATCCAGTCCCCGTGCTTTGCTCACATCCAGTCCCGGTGCTTTGCTCACATCCAGTCCCGATGCTTTGCTCACATCCAGTCCCGCTGCTTTGCTCACATCCAGTCCCGCTGCTTTGCTCACATCCAGTCCCGGTGCTTTGCTCACATCCAGTCCCGCTGCTTTGCTCACATCCAGTCCCGGTGCTTTGCTCACATCCAGTCCCCGTGCTTTGCTCACATACAGTCCCGCTGCTTTGCTCACATACAGTCCCGCTGCTTTGCTCACATACAGTCCCGCTGCTTTGCTCACATACAGTCCCGCTGCTTTGCTCACATACAGTCCCGCTGCTTTGCTCACATACAGTCCCGCTGCTTTGCTCACCTACAGTCCCAGTACTTTGCTTACATTTAGGTCGTAAATATTTGCTTGGACCACATCTACTCCAAGTCAGTTCCTTATATTTTATGATATACAGAATCACCAGCACTGCCTACATCATCTTTATTTTCTTCCTTCCAAGATACCGAACTAAAAAAAACCTACCTAGTTGTTCTGCTTCCTTTTCTAACCAATACGGTGTTATTAATATTTTGAGGCTCTGACTTTTTTTCAGCTTTATTACTTTTTACACATTTTGTTAAACATTTTGTAATTTTAAAGAGATAAAGTAAAGTCTTAAGTGCCCCGTCTTGTCACGCATTGGCCACCTAACAGCAGGCATAAGCCTTGTGGGGTTTCATTTTAGTCATTTATACTTGTTATCTATAGGAACATAGGGAGAGATTTATCAAACTGGTGTAAAGAAGAATTGTCTTAGTTGCCCCCAGCAACCAATCAGGTTTCACCTTTCATTTTTCAGAGGGGCAACTAAGACAAGTCTACTTTAAAACCAGTTTGATAAATCTCCCCCATAGTCTGCACAAGTTACCCTAAGCACATATAAAGCTTTCCCATTTGGTGTCTGTACCTTTAAGAATACATGTTGCCAGTTCTTGTTTCTACATCCTTTTATTCTATACTATGATCATTTATTCCATGATTACTTACCACTCCCTGTCAATATTTTTCCTGTTGTTTCTAAGAATAAGAGAAGGTAAGGTCTTAAAATGTATTATCTGGTTATTAGTGATATGGCTTTCTTTCCAGCTGCTCTAAGAATTAATATAGGCTTTGGCATTGTCAACGGTATTCCTTGGTTAGTTTTTGCTAACATTCAGGACAGTGGCGTAGCTACCGCGGGGCCCTCCCAATCAGTCACTCTTGTGACCGCAAGCATTGTTTTGCTTGCGGTCACAAGAGTCTGGCTCCGTCTTTTCCCGGCTGCTGCACGGCTGCCAGGGGTGTCGCGTCTTACCCCTGGCAGCGCGCGCATCCCAGAGCTCCCTGCGCACCTTGGGCCCTGACTTCCGGTTTCGGCGCGCAGGGAGTTCTGGGATGCGCGCGCTGCCGGGGATAAGACGCGACACTCCCGGCAGCTGTGCAGCAGGCGGGGACAGACCAGGAGGAGAGAGGATCAACGTGGGAGCGCGTTGTCAGGTGAGTTAAGTTTTGTTTTTTATCAGCCTGCAGGGTGGGGGGAAAGAGGGGGGCATCTATGAGGGTGGGGGGGAAAGGGGACCATCTATGAGGGTGGGGGGGGGAAAGGGGACCATCTATGAGGGGGGGGGGAGGGGACCATCTATGAGGGTGGGGGGGGGGGAGGGGACCATCTATGAGGGGGGGGAAGGGGACCATCTATGAGGGTGGGGGGGGGGGAAAGGGGACCATCTATGAGGGTGGGGGGGGAGGGAATACACAGAGGGGGGCATATATTATTAGGGGGTCACATAGAGTCAGGGTTACCCACTAAATGAGGGTGTAAAGGGGACAGTACAGATGTGCAGTGTGTATAGTGATGAGGATGGTGCCAGTGTGAGTAGCCTAATATGTCTGTCTGGCAGATTCTGTGGATTTGTGGCTTGGAGAAGTTCTCATAATGGCCCAGGACGGATGGAGAAGATGAAAAGGAAAGAACTCTGATCAGAAAAGACGTCTCCTGTGAGTCACCTGATATAACTGCACTGTAATGTATATGGTGTATAGAGCCTGTGTAGAGCTGGGGCCACCTCTATATGACTGGATGGTGATTTAGTGTACTGGATTTGGTCAGTAACAATATGGTGGTGATGGTAGTGGTTGTGGTGTGGCGGCAATGTTTCCTTCCTATATACTGGTATTACTGGTAATATTGGTCTCAGTATACAGGATTTGGTCGGTAACAGTATGGCGGTAATAGGTAATATCTGTCTTGGTGTGTGTGTGTGTGTGTATATATATATATATATATATATATACACACACACCAATAGCATCACTTGGTCGAGAAAGGAGGGGGGGGGGCCCAAGTTGGCCTCTCGCACCAGGGCCCAGGAGACATTAGCTACGCCCCTGATTCAGGATATCCTCTCTATTACTGCTATCTAATATTTATTTCCTTACCCTGCTAGACAATTCAAATTACAACAACATCCTTAAAGGGGTGTAAATAAGGCCATGGCTAGATCAGGCTTCTTACACTTTCTCTCTCCATAGTCCTTGTCAGCACTGACATATAAGCCTTTTTATTAGTATGTAATTGGGGCTTAAAAGCCCAGGGGTAACATAATAACATAGTAAATAAGGTTGAAAGAAGACAAGAGTCCATCAGGTTCAACCCAGGGAAATCCTGGGGTCATTCCCCAGTACAGCAAAAGCCCAGGTAAGTCAACCCCTTGTAATTTTATTTATTGTTTCTGTACCTGCTAATATCCTCCTATTCCAATTGACTGAAAGCCACTAGATAAAAATGACATGGGCTGGACTTTCCTAAGCTCTTGCCATGCTGTTAAACACCCCCTGGTGTTTTGAGCTTCATTCACATCATAAAAAAGGCTTATGTCTTGGCACTTGAAAGGACCAGATTAAAAAATGATGAGAATCCTTATGGCCAGTCTTATCATTCCTTATGGCCATTCTTCCTGCTTTAAAGTGAATGGATCATCAGGTACATCACTTTAAGATTTTTCATCAATAGTCTTGGGCACCGACACAGCCTGAAGTGCTTCAGGCTGGGCCATTGCCTGGGGATAGTCTTGCACCGTGCAGGGGAACAGGGCCGCTGTTCAAAAACATGATTACAGCACAGGCATCTCCGTGCCACCAGTCTATTGGAAGTATTTTTTTGCAAAAACATTACAAGTTGCAAGAACAGGTGCAGGCTTAGGCTATGTGCACACATCGTAAGAGACCAGCCGTTCCGTGACCCGGTCGGTCTCTTTAAAGATCATCCCGGCCGGTACTGCAGATGATCTTTCGGGCTGCAGAGTTCTGATGCGGGCACATCCTTGCGCGCCCACATCAGAACTCCCCACAGCACACTATGGCTCCAGCCGCTCGCTCCACAGTGTGCACTGACATGGTTTTCTACGGGCGCTTGTCAGTTGTTTGGGCGCCTCTAGGGATCCCGGCCAGAGCATATACTATGTGTATACACTCCAGACGGGATCCCATAAACAGCAATGCAATGTATATTCTCGTAATACAACGGCCTATGAAAATATATATTGTGAACACTACCAGATGAATATGTTTGCGACCTTTTTACGTAGACGCATTTACTATGACAGTGCAACTTTTCCATTATTGACAAACTATATTTTGAAACAAAGAAAACACCAACCCACATTAAAATAGTCGCACACATTAGACACCTTAGTAAATGTCCCCCAATGAGAATAGAGAAAGTTACTTCTGCTCCACACATTTAGCTAGTCCCATGGTATGACGCTGTCAATAACTTTTCTAATCAAGGCACTGGTAGAAAAATGAATTGCAATGCAGTGTACATCATTCAGAAAGATAATAGGCCACAGGATAAAACAAATTGTGGTGTGCTTCTATAATAGCTAAGTTCTGTGGGGGAAAAAAAACTATATAATTGGTACAACATACTACAATGTCCATTCTTCTCCATAAGATGCCAATTAATCTGCACTTGTCAGTCAAATGACATAACCTCCTATTTAATTTATTTCCTTGAGGAGCAAGGAAGATAAGCTAGTGACATGGACTCAGATGGCTTGCAGTTGCTCAGCCAATGAGAGCTGAGCAAGCTGAGTCACCTGACAAGGCAGGGGAGGCTGGTGTAACAGGAGCTAGAGCAGCCCTCCTGCTGATGACTCACAAGAAGGAGCTGAAAAAAGAAACTGGTGACTACAGTAATTAGGTATGTGTGAGTTTCTTACACTTCCTGGTGGGGGGTGGAGGGGGGAAAAGACAGGGAAGGGAGGCAGATAGGTGATTGAAGCATATTCCAGAGTTATATAACTTTGTAATGTGCTTCAATTACTGGGAACAATTTTTCATGGGAGTTGTCCTTTAAGGTCAAAATCCACGGTGTCCTTAAGGAGTTAAAAAAAAGACATATTAATGCTCCTAGAGCATTAATATGTCATGTCCTTATCCACATCCCATAATTTTCTTTCTCAAGGATTATGTGGCAAAATAAAACTGCATGGTGTGTCTGTGTGCGTCAAATGGCCTTATGCCCAACCTCTAAATGTGTTCATACACTTGCTACTCAGATGACAAAGTGTGTTACCTTTTACATAAGAGCAACAGGAAATATTTCAAGGTATAGGAAAAACAGATAACACAAAGATTTTGTAACCCATGTTAATTTTCTGACATTGAATCAAATGTAATCTAATCCTAGCTGCTCTTGGTTGCAGCACATCATTTCTTTTCCTTATCTTGATATTTGGTACAGTCAGTGGCGCCGCAATGATGAGGCGACCTGAGTTGTCTGCCTCAGGCAGCGCCACCAGCTGTTATCATGGGGGCGGCATTCAGTGGCGTAGCTACCACGGTCGCAGCGGTCGCCGCCGCGACCGGGCCGCTACTGTACTGCCACTGTACTGCTCCCATCCCACTCCTTCTTGTGACCGCAAGCAATGTTTTGCCTGCGATCACAAGAGGAGGCTGGGACGGCCCCCGGATGACTTGGGGGGCTGGGAGCATCTTGAGGGCAAAAAAAAAAACAGGTCCCGCGAAGCTCCGCCCCCTCCGCTGGAAGCCCCGCCCCCAGCCGCGGTAAGCCCGCCAGCGTGCGTGACAAGAAGACTAGAGGAACCATTCAGGTGAGTAAATATTTTTTTGTTTTAAAGGGCATGATGGGGGTGTAGGGGTGTAGTGGTATGGTGGTGGAACAAGAGGATGATGGGGGGTGTAGTGGTATGGTGGTGGAACAAGAGGATGATGGGGGGTGTAGTGGTATGGTGGTGGAACAAGAGGATGATGGGGGGTATAGTGGTATGGTGGTGGAACAAGAGGATGATGGGGTGTAGTGGTATGATGATGGAACAAGAGGATGATGGGGTGTAGTGGTATGATGATGGAACAAGAGGATGATGGGGGTGTAGTGGTATGATGATGGAACAAGAGGATGATGAGGGGTGTAGTGGTATGATGATGGAACAAGAGGATGATGAGGGGTGTAGTGGTATGATGATGGAACAAGAGGATGATGGGGGGTATGGTGGTGGAACAAGAGGATGATGGGGGGTGTAGTGGTATGATGATGGAACAAGAGGATGATGGGGGTGTAGTGGTATGATGATGGAACAAGAGGATGATGGGGGGTGTAGTGGTATGATGATGATGATGGAACAAGAGGATGATGGGGGGTGTAGTGGTATGATGGTGGAACAAGAGGATGATGGGGGGTGTAGTGGTATGATGATGATGATGGAACAAGAGGATGATGGGGGGGTGTAGTGGTATGATGATGATGATGGAACAAGAGGATGATGGGGGGTGTAGTGGTATGATGATGATGATGGAACAAGAGGATGATGGGGGGTGTAGTGGTATGATGATGATGGAACAAGAGGATGATGGGGGTGTAGTGGTATGATGATGATGATGGAACAAGAGGATGATGGGGGTGTAGTGGTATGATGGAACAAGAGGATGATGGGGGGTGTAGTGGTATGATGATGATGGAACAAGAGGATGATGGGGGGTGTAGTGGTATGATGATGATGATGGAACAAGAGGATGATGGGGGTGTAGTGGTATGATGGAACAAGAGGATGATGGGGGGTGTAGTGGTATGATGATGGAACAAGAGATTGATGGGGGTGTAGTGGTATGATGAAGGAACAAGAGGATGATGGGGGGTGTAGTGGTATGATGATGATGGAACAAGAGGATGATGGGGGTGTAGTGGTATGATGGAACAAGAGGATGATGGGGGGTGTAGTGGTATGATGATGGAACAAGAGATTGATGGGGGTGTAGTGGTATGATGAAGGAACAAGAGGACGATGGGGGGTGTAGTGGTATGATGATGATTAAGGAACAAGAGGATGATGAAGGGTGTAGTGGTATGATGATGAAAGGGCAGGAGGATGAAGGGGGTGGTAGTATTATGATGGAGGTGTTTGTAGTATGATTATGAAAGGGCAGGAGGATGAAAGGTGTAGTAGTATGGTGATAAAGGGGCAGGAGGAGGGGACAACATGGGGGGCATCTGTAAGGGGGATAAAATGGGGGGCCATCTATATGGGGGATAACATGGGGGGCATCTATAAGAGGGACAACACAGGGGGCCATCTATAAGGGGGAAACATTGGGGGCCATCTATAAGGTGGACTACATGGGGGGTGTATACAATAGGACATGCACAGAGGGGGGCATGTACTTTAAGGGGGGTCACATAGTGTCAGGGCTACCTACTAAATGAGGGTGTAAAGGGGACAGTACAGATGTGCAGTTTTTAGAGAGATGATGGTGTCAGTGTGAGGAGCCTAATATGTCTGTCTGGCAGATTCTGTGGATTCGTGGCCCAGAGAAGTTCTCACAATCGCCCACAACAGATGGAGAAGATGAAAAGGGAAGAACTCCGATCAGAGAAGACGTCCCCTGTGAGTCACTTGATATAACTGCACTGTAATGTATATGGTGTATAGATCCTGTGTACAGTGCGTCCACCTCTATATGACTGTATGAAGTGATATTGGTCTATGTACAGAGGATTATATTCAGTAGCAGCGGTGGTGTTAGTCACTATGAGGTGGTATTATTTGTTACTTGTTATCTGGTACTGTGTTTTATTGGATTTAGTATACTGGATTTGGTCAGTAACAATATGGTGGTGATGGTTGTGGTGTGGCGGTAATATTTCCCCTTGTGTACTGGTAATATTGGCAATATTGGTCTCAGTAAACAGGATTTGTTTAGTAACAGTATGGCGGTGATAATATTTCCTGTATACTGGTATTATTGGTAATATCAGTCTTGAGATATATATATATATATATATACCAATAGCATCGAGAAAGGGGGGGCCCAAGTTGACCTCTTGCACCAGGGCCCAAGAGACATTAGCTACGCCCCTAGGGGCGGCATTCAGTGGCAGATTATAATATGGGCGGTTCGGGCGGCCGCCCACATTATAATCCGCCACTGATTGTACCATGTACCGGAGCCCCCCGCGCCCGGGCAGTATCTGTAATTAGATGCTGGGAGCGGGGGAGACTGTATTCATAAGCGCCGCGGTGTAATGAATCAGCCACGCGGTGCAGTTACTACAGCGCGGCGCTTATGAATACAGTCTCCCCCGCTCCCAGCATCTAATTACAGATGCTGTCCGGGCTCGGGGGTCTCAGGTACCGGCATTCCACGGAACGTGGGAATGCAGCCTTTAGTCCCCCGGCTGATGTGCGGCTGCCCGGGGTGTCCCATCCTGTCTCCGGCAGCGCGCGCATCAGAGAGCTCCCTGTGCACTGGAAGTCACAGCCACAGGCGCACGGGGAGCTCTCTGATGCGCGCGCTGCCGGGGACAGGACAGGACACCCCGGGCAGCCGCACATCAGCCGGGACCAGACCAGAGAGGCTCGACGGGGGAACGGATGGCAGGTGAGTTGTGTGCTGTTTTTTGTTTTTGTTTTATCTGCTGTGCAGGGGGGGGACCATATATAAGGGAGAGGGAAGAGGGGGACCATCTATAAGGGGAGGGGGGGAGAGGGGGACCATCTATAAGGGAGGGGGGAAGAGGGGGACCATCTATAAGGGAGGGGGGGGAAGAGGGGGACCATCTATAAGGGAGGGGGGGAAGAGGGGGACCATCTATAAGGGAGGGGGGAAGAGGGGGACCATCTATAAGGGGGGGGAGAGGGAGACCATCTATAAGGGGGGGGAGTGGGGGACCATCTATAAGGGGGGGGAGAGGGGGACCATCTATAAGGGAGAGGGGACCATCTATAAGGGGGGGGAAGAGGGGGTCCATCTATAAGGGAAGAAGAGGGGGACCATCTCCTAAAAGATCAGCACCCTCCTCTCCTGACATCCTCTGTGCTGCTGGGACTTCTCCTATAGGATTAGCACCCTCCTCTCCTGACATCCTCTGTGCTGCTGTGACCTCCCCTATAAGATCAGCCCCCTCCTCTCCCGACATCCTCAGTGCAGCAAGGGACCAAACATTATGTTTATTGGGGACAGCAGTTGGGGGGGGGGGCAGTAGTGGATTATAATGTGGGCGGATTGACCGGGGGGGGGGGGGGCAGTAGTGGATTATAATGTGGGCGGATTGACCGGGGGGGGGGGGCGTCATCGCCTCGGGCAGCAGAGAGGCTAGAATCACCCCTGGGTACAGTATATAGTACTTGGGGGATAAGCATACAAGTATCTACAGCAGCATTTTCATCTTACAATCTTTTTCTTAGTCCTCTTTCAGTTTGACTCATATTTCCTGTGGCCCTAGAACGGAAGTAGAACTTTCAGCCGAGTTCTACCCATGATCTTAGAGTAAATAATAGATAGTAATTTGGCTGTACACTCAGCCTATGCCCACTCCCTCTCCAGTAACTAAAATATACAATCATTTTTATTCACTTTAAATACTGTAAGAATGCTATAAATGGTGGTTACGTAATGCAGCTTACATGTTCACAAGCTGTTGAGCTACTTTCTTAATAAATGGACTGACATTTATGCATTCCTGATTCTGAAGTCTTTATTCAGTACATCTGCTATGTACAATATTCTTACTACTTTATAAAATATAAAACAGCACATAAAGACAAATAAGAACAAACAACATTTTATACTGATAAAAATTGGACAATTATAAAGGCATCAATAAATGTCTGTGAAAGTGAAGCTGCGGTTTCTATATACAGTATAAAATAATGATATGGTAATTATTAGGCTCAGAGGGTTTTTTCTGGAATAGCTCAAAATGAAAAGTATTGATCTGTGAGGGTCTTACTGCTGAGACCCCCACAGATCAGGAGAAAGAGCAAGGAAGAATCACATGCCAGCACTTCACCTCTGTCAATCATCTCCATCCGGCCAGCCCCATAGACTTACAATGGAGCTACCTGGATAGAGATTTCTGCGAGCCAGGGAACGAAATGCTCTACAACGTGCTTCTCCTGGCTTGTTCTCCTGATCAGAGATTTCTCAGCAGTGAGACCATATTTGTTTGTTTTTTTATGACA
The DNA here is from genome assembly GCF_027789765.1 of Dendropsophus ebraccatus. Taxonomy (NCBI): domain Eukaryota; kingdom Metazoa; phylum Chordata; class Amphibia; order Anura; family Hylidae; genus Dendropsophus; species Dendropsophus ebraccatus. Next base: position 67,706,574 of record NC_091461.1, on the reverse strand, counting down.
AGGTTTTGTAGAACAATTTGGCAGCTCTGTATTGTTGTGTTGTGTATGCTGAATGTACTTTTTTATCCACTGCAGCCACTGATTCCCTGAAACAGACACTTTTCTGTATAGCACACCAGTGCTGCAGCGATATACTCAGAGGCTAGTGGATTCCCATGGGAGAGTCAATGCAAGAGCTGGGGGAGGGGGGGGGGCGGTTAAGACTTGAATATCATTTTTTTTTTTACTTTAGCCCAGAAGCAGTTGGAAACCTCCTTTAATTGCAGATATTATGGCATATTATATCAGTAGGACATCTCATACTATC